>NC_139517.1:19085516-19230291 GCF_947247035.1 Vipera ursinii | reverse complement strand
GGCCCGCGAAGTGGTTTCATGTGGCCCGTGAAGCCATCCTGGAAACAGTGAGGGAACGGCCCCCACTGCCTTGGCCCTGGCCCAGAGACCCTCAGATCTGTCCCACTCCTGCCCAGGCCCCCATAGGCACCCTTGATGCGAACAATGTAGAGCTGGCCACGCCCACCCAGTAGGCCATACGCACTCTAGCCACGCCCACCCAGTAGGCCACACCCCACCCAGGCCACACCCACCCAGCCCCCTGAGGGCAACCGAAATGCTGATGCGGCCCTCAATGAAATTGAGTTTGACACCCCTGTTGTGTAGGGTAAAATAGTTACTACCCTAATGATTATAATTCTCCTGCTAATTGTTTCTCTATTTCTACTTAAAAGGCCTGCATTCCTGCTATTAATTTCCAAGTCTCAGAGCCTATTTGTTGAGCCAATGCTCATGTTTTCCCTTCCCAGATCTCACCAGAAGGATGTCTGCCACTATGGCCCAGTTGAGGGAAAGGAGGATTTCACCAATAAAAATAAATACCTAGAAGGAAGAATGAAGGGAAAAAAATCATTTCATTATATCTTTAAAAGCTATCCTGTTTGTCATGTAGTGCCATACACAGAAATACCCTTTCCCGTGCCCCCAACAATTTATACTAAAATCAAGGAGAAACTTGAGAAACTCACGTAAGTGGCAACAATGCTCTGCTGAGCAAAGACGACAGCCAGGAACAGAAAGGGGGCAGAGCCAAGCAGTCCAATGGCACACACCAGGGGATCAGCACGGGGATTGGTGCGATGCCAGCGTCTTGAAATCTCCACTCCAGCAGTAACACCCAGGACACCAGTCACACAAGTGATAATACCAAAGATGAGGCTGCAGAGGTAATTACATACGGCCTGGTGAGGCTCTTCAGACGTGGTTCAAAATGAGTAAACAATCAGCGGGTTGCTAGTCTTTTCAAAAGCCATACAAAGTATTTTAGTTGTCATAATGCTCCTCCAAAAGAGTCCGAGAAAAATAAAATAAACTAGAAATCGAGACACAAGACAGCTCCCGGTGTTAACTCACCTGTCGGAGTCTCCATGACAAACCTTACCACTAGGGCAAGGTGGGAGATTTCCGGCGGCCAACCGTGAGCGGTACAGGAAGGCAGGTGCCCACAATGCTAGAGAGCCTGTTACAAATGCCACCGCTGTGAATCCTAGTGATGACAACACAAAGCTACGGCTGCCAGTCAGGGGGGACAGAAAAAAAACAAAGTAGTAATGTCAGCATGTATTATATAGCTTTCTAGATTGCTAGAAGCCAGCGATAACAGCTCTGAGCCATCAGAGATCTGTCATCGAAACATCAACACATACCTCTATGTGTTCCTAAGTAATGATTTACAACTGAGTCACAAGTTGTCCAAAAAATGACTATAGACATAACCTGTACACGTATTAGAGGTCATCTATGGTACTTTTCTGATGGTATATGTCTTAGACCAGTGTTTCCCAAACTTTTTCCTTCATTACCCAATACCACTTAGAACAGGGGTCCTTTTATGACCTGTGGACTTTTATGGTCCTTTTATGGCTTGTGGACTTCAACTCCCAGAATTCCTCAGCCAGGCACGCTGGCTGAGGAATTCTGGGAGTCAAAGTCCACAAGTCATAAAAGGGCCAAGTTTGAAGACCCCTGACTTAGAAAGTCTTACTGAAATTCAAGGACCAGTTTGAAGTCCCTTCAGCACCACCGTAATTTGAAATGGTTGCTGAATGAATAGTAGAGGGCTATCTGTACTGTAAAATCTTTTATCAGTAGAAGACAACATACGTAGCTCAGGGTTGGATTGTGGAGTGCCCGGTGTTCTTTGAGCTTGGTTGTTCCCTTGCAGACATTTCATTGCCCAACTAGGTAACATCAGTGCAGCAGGACTCCAAAAAAACCCCACCCCAATATCATTGGATGATATTTATGCTATTTCAACCAAGTATCACTAGTAATTTAATCAATTTTCATCTCTGTAGGAATACTTTGGGAGATTTTCCAAATATAGTTTAATAAAAATGGCAATTTTAAGTCAATTTAAATGTCCCTGTTGTGATGGGTAATTGGTTCATCTGTCCTTACCCAAATAGAAATCAATTTTACCCAATTTGGGGTAATTTACCCAGGTTTGGAAAGCACTGTCTTAGGCCGTGAGTAATCAACTGGCTATGTGAGTAGCACAAGGCTGAGAAGCATTATCTCACTGCAAAGGACTTATACGCTAACATTTCTGACTCTGGCATCTCTCTGTCTCTGTCTCTCCTGCAATGCTACCTAAACAAATTCATTAGATTAGAGACAAACAAACCCCCACCTCCATCCAAGTGCTGTATTATTCGGCTATTCAAAAGAACACTATGAACCCAGTTGCTTCCTCCTGTACCAGGGTTTTTAAAGTCAGTTTATTAAGTTTAGTTAGTTAATGAATAAATCTCGAACTGCTAAGCCAAAATATGGCTTCTTTTAGTGATCCGGTCAACTGTGCTTTATTTACATATCATGGTTAAACAAAAATAGTTTAGCAGATGTATTAACATAGCTCATTTCTTAGAAAACTAGCCGGCTGGTGACATTTAACCCAAGGCTTTAAACCAGGGCTGTCAAACTCAATTTCATTGAGGGCCGCATCAGCATTGCGGTTGCCCTCATGGGGCCGGGTGGGTATGGCCAGGGTGGGTGTGGCCTGCTGGGTGGGCGTGGCTACAGTGCGTATGGCCTACTGGGTGGGCGTGGCCAGCTCTACATCGTTCGCATCAAGGGTGCCTATGGGGGCCTGGGCAGGAGTGGGACAGATCTGAGGGTCTCTGGCAGAAGGAGGGTCTCTGGGCCAGGGCCAAGGCAGTGGGGGCCGTTCCCTCACTGTTTCCAGGATGGCTTCGCGGGCCACATGAAACCACTTTGCGGGCCGGATCTGGGCCCCGGGTCCTGTGTTTGACATGTCTGCTTTAAACTATAAACAAAAGGACTAAGGCAAGAACATTTTGAAGAGTCTTTTCTTGAAAGAACAATTTCCATGTTGACCTGCTCTCCTAATTTCATTGCAGAGGATTTAGGGGTACATTTCATGGCTTACAGAGAGAACTGATCAGGTCTGTTAGAACTCAAGACGATGCTCTACGTCACGCCCAACATCTCTTGCAACTTCTTTGGCAATGGTGTCTGTCACGATTGGCTTGAACAAAATCAAAAATCTGCTAACAGTCTGTTTACCCTTCATGCTGATAAATGAAACATCAAACATACTATCCTGCAAAAGTAACCCACACAAATAACTAGCCTCCTACAGCAGTCAGCACTTCCCTGGTATTATTCTATTTCATATTTATTTTATTTATTTATTTATTTATTTAATCCCATTTATATCCCGCCCTTCTCTGAAGACTCAGGGCGGCTTACAATTTTTAAGCACAAATCAACGTGCTTAGCAATAGCCTTCATTCTATGTATATGCCTGCTTATATTAGGGCTTTCACACATACCCCAAGCGGCATTATTACAAAGTCAGCTTAATTGCCCCCAACAATCTGGGTCCTCATTTTACCTACCTCGGAAGGATGGAAGTCTGAGTCAACCTTGAGCCTGGTGGGACTCGAACCTGCACTAATTGCAGGCAGCTGGTGTTACTTAAGGAGGCATTAGCCCACTGCTCCACCAAGGCTCTTTTATATTTTTATATTTTATATTTATATTTTATATTTATATTTTGCATATTTTTATGTATAGCTCAAGGTAGTGAACGTATCTTTTGCTCCTGCCTATTTACTCCAAAACACCCCTGTGAGAGGAGCTGAGCCGAGTGACTGGCCTGAAATCACCTAGCAGGCTTTTCATGGCTAAGGGAGGCCTTAAACTAACAGTCTCCTAGGCCAGCACCTTCACCACTACAAGGAAGTAGTCAGCATTTCCCTGGTAGGTACAAAAAGAAGAAGTCCAACTCTCTATTATACCTACACACGGATGCCTATTCCTTGGCCAGACCTTTTTGTAGACGTCTCCTACCAAGACCACCAGTGGAGCATGGCAATCTGCTGTTTTCTGTCAGCCCTATGAATTTTCATACTGAGCATTGAGCTCTTTTTTTTTCAAAAGCATCCAAACCAAGTGGTCTCCCAGAGGAATGTCGGTGATCCAGTCCTCTCCACTAGCCCTTTCGCTTGGAGGGGCAAAATTTCATGTCACGTCTGGCTACCCTGCAGGTTACGAAATAAAAGCTTGTTTCTTACTGTCATTTACTATGAGTATTTTGAACTGAACCAGAACTATTAAAATGAGGGCTAGAAGACAATTCAGGGGGAAAAAATGGAGAAGCAAGATCTCTTTCTGTCACATGACTCACTTGTGGATCAGGGCTCTCAAATCAGTTGTCCATGAAGTGTAATGAAGAGGGGCATCAGTGCGGGTCTCCACAGCTCCTCGAGGTGGCTCACGCACTACAGTTATCAATAATATCAAAGCTAATGCTCCCAAACCTGGGGTCACCTGTGTGGAACATAATTTTAAAAATCCAATTTGAAACGTTCTAAAAAGAGGGAAAAAAATAAATGTGAAAGACTGCTATCTAACTTGGGGTAAAAAGAAGTTTTGAGAATTAAGATTTTAAAAAGAGATTTAACCTAGATGTACAGCAACAAATATTGACTAAGGTAAGCTATAAATTCTGCTTACCCGCAAGGCCCAGTGCCAGTCATCAGCCACATCTTTCACTTTGGATCCTACGATATAGCCCAGTCCACTGTAGAAGCAAATCAGGAGAGCATTCAAATCTATACTCTGGCAGGTTTTCCAACTTCCACCAAAGCTAGTTAGCACTTTTATCAGCTGAAGTCCCAATTAGTCTTTCAAGATATGGCTATGCAAGCTCTAGAATGTAATGTTAAGTTTTTCATTTTCGACACAAGATCTCGAGTTAGAAACCCATCTTTTCACCCTCCCTCCAAAATACAGAGCACAGGATGTTCCCACCTGCCCACAGGTATAGCAAAGTAGAAGATGCTAAGCATGCGGGATCTCCGGTCACCCAAGTACAGGTCAGCAATAATGGTGGGGGCAATAGTTGAATAGCTAGCCTCTCCCACACCCACTAGGCCTCGTGTAAGTAGCAACATCCAGAAGTACTGAAGAGGAGATAAAACAAAACAAAACAGTACATGAACAATAGAGAAGCAGACACCCTCAAGTCTAGAACACCCTCCAAAGCAGGGGTGTCAAACTCAATTTCATTGAGGGACGCATCAGCATTGCGGTTGCCCTCAAGGGGCCGGGTGGGTATGGCCAGGGTGGGCGTGGCCTACTGGGTGGGCGTGGCTAGACTGTGTATGGCCTACTGGGTGGGCATGGCCAGCTCTACATCATTCGCATCAAGGGTGCCTATGGGGGCCTGGGCAGGAGTGGGACAGATCTGAGGGTCTCTGGGCCAGGGCCAAGGCAGTGGGGGCCATTCCCTGTTTCCAGGATGGCTTCATGGGCCACATGAAACCACTTCGTGGGCCAGATCCGCCCCCCGGGCCTTGTGTTTGACATGTCTGCTCCAAAGGAACCTTGAAATTTTTGCTTGTGAGCTATGAGTTGCTCTGTTCAGATTTCATTTAGTTGTTTACTACTTATCTAAAACAAAAATTCCTTCAGCCATAAAATAGGAAAACTTAGAAAGCTTTCTTGCTAACTTTGGGGAAATTGAGGTCTGATTAAAAGAGAGCAAGAAATACAGCTGCATGAAGACAGCAACAGCCAGAGGGCTAATACTCCTTTTATCATCTGCTACATTTCACGTATTCGACTGTATGGAATCCCTCATCGCTAAGCCTACTAGAAAATTCTGCATCGCTTGAAAATGCAGAATTTCTGGAGAAGGCAATATATACATTCAATTCAATTTCTCCATACCTGTAATTTTAATTTACCAGGCGTCCCCTTTTCCATACCAGTGCAGGTTCGAGTCCCACCAGGCTCAAGGTTGACTCAGCCTTCCATCCTTCCGAGGTAGGTAAAATGAGGACCCAGATTGTTGGGGGCAATAAGCTGACTTTGTAATAATGCCGCTTGGGGGGGGGCCTAATAAGCAGGCATATACACAGAATGAAGACTATTGCTAAGCACATTGATTTGTGCTTTAGATTGTAAGCCACCCTGAGTCTTCGGAGAAGGGCGGGATATAAATGGGATTAAAAAAAAGATAAATACCTCCTTGGGGGTGAAGCTGCTCCCTAGAGTCACAATAGACCAGAAGAAGATTCCTATACACATCAGGTATTTGCGATTGTAACGATCACCCAGGTAACCAAAAATAGGCGCCAGTACCATGTAGCTGCTAATAAAAACTGTTAGGAAAGACAAAAAAAAAGTTTTATGTTTGACCTCTGTTCCATGTGCCCTAACTGTGTACAGTAAAGGGTTGCAAGAGGGGACAGAAAAGACAACCAAGGCCTATTGTGCCAGTCCTCACCTGTCTGTAGCAGTCCTGATTTGCTATCACCAATAGCAAAATACCCCTCAATGTCAGGAAGAACACCTGAAACAAGGCAAAAGAAATAGAGCTTCGGGTGAGGAGATAAAACACAGTATTTTCACCCATTTCATCCATGATCATATTCTAACCAAAGCCAGGAACAAATGGGGGAAGAATCTATTTACCTTTGCTTTAAAAGTTATACACCTTCACCCATGTCATCAGTTCAAAAAGAAGCTGGAAGAATTTCAGCGACCATCCCATTGTGCTTACCGGCCACAGTGAAGCGATCCATGTAGTTCAGTAGATTAATAAAGAAGAGTACGCCCACAATAAGGCCTGCATGTTGAGAGGATATCCCTGTCAGGGCCCGTACTTCTTCTTCCCCTATGTGCCCTGGCTGAGGATCATCTTTTCCTTCACCTTCAGTATCATCTGCCTGGGTGAAAATTGGAGCTGTATCAGCATAAGGTTGCTGGTGGGATCCCATGGCCGGGAATAAGAAAAGTCCACTGTAATGAAAAAAAAAGAAATGTATAATTGCAGGGGGGACAAGCTTTAGTTTTTGTAGAGGGTCTACAAAAACTGTATAATTACAGGAGAACAGGATCCATGAGAGAGAGACAGAGACAGAGAGAAAGAGAGAAAGAAAGAAACAAGGCCTATCAATTTTTGTAAGCCGCCCAGTCACTGAATGCGAATGGGGAGCCCTACAAATTTTCATCAAACAATCAATCAGCTGAAGCATGGTGTAAAATTAAATGCTACTATTAAGAGTCTATGGAGATTCTCAGTCATCCAGGTCATGGTGCTTTTTCAAGAGGCACCTGGACTTTCTTGTTGTTCTTTGAAGATGTTTTGCATCCAAGAAGCTTCTTCAGCTCTGTGCAAACATCAGTTAGAACCACACCAGTTAGAACAATTAATCAGTGCAACAACCTGCCTCCAGAAGTTGTGAATGCTCCAACACTGGAAGTTTTTAAGAAGAGACTGGACAACCATTTGTCTGAAATGTTTCCTGCCTGAGCAGGGGGTTGGACTAGAACAGGGCTTTTCAACCGGTGGTATGCCTACCACTGGTGGTACGTTGGCACCCGGCAGGTGGCACATGTACGACGGGTTGAAAAGCACTGTAAAAAAAGTGTTTAAAAAGTGTAAAAGTGGATGAGGTGAAGCGGCTGCAGCACCATACAGGCTTGTGGGAAAGTCAGGTGGAGCTGCTTGAGGTGTTGCCTGGGTTCTGCGGAGAGCCCAGGATTGGCGCGCACAGCTCCAGCTGATCGGCGAGAGCCTTGGGGGTGGCAGGCAGCCACACGTAGTCTTTGGGCAGAGATTCAGCTTGAGCTGCTTGAGGTGTTGTCTGGGTTCTGCTGAGAGCCCAGGATTGGCGCACGCAGCTCCAGCTGATCAGCGCTTCCAGCGCACCTGGAAGACAAAAGGAGGAGGGGGGGAGAGAGAGGGGAGAGGCTATAAAAGGAGATTTTGGCGGGAGGGAGAGGAAAAAAAAGACAACGGGAAGAGGGGGAAAGAAAAGGGGAGGGCGAAAGAGAGGTGGAGAAGCGCAGACTTGAGGAGAGCAATCAGCTGGAGGTTCACTGAAAAGGGGGAGAGAGGAGATGATATAAAAGGGGGAGGAGAGAGAAGAGAGGATATAAAAGAAGAGGAGATATAAAAAGGGGGGAGAAGAGAGATATAAAAGGGGAGAAAAGAGAGGATATAAAAGAAGGGGGGGCAGAAGATATAAAAAGGGGGACAGAAGAAAGGAAATAAAAGGGGGAGACAAGAGAGGATATAAAAGGAGGGGGGAAAGAAGATATAAAAGGGGAGGATATAAAAGGGGGAGAGAAGAGAGGATATAAAAAGGGGAGAAGAGAGGATATAAAGGGGAGAGAAAGGATATAAAAGAAGGGGGAGAGAAGAGAGAATATAAAAGGAGGAGGGTGGAGAGAAGATATAAAAGATAGGTGTTAAATGAGTTAAATGAGTTTTGCCCCATTTTATGACTTTTCTTGCCACATTTGTTAAGTGAACTACCGCAGTTGTTAAATTAGCAACCCGACTATTAAGTGAATCTGGTTTCTCCACTGACTTTGCTTGTCAGAAGGTTGCAAAAGGGGATCACATGATCCTGGGACAATGTGACCCATCATAAATATGAATTAGTTGCCAAACATCTGAATGTAAATCACATGATCCTGGGGATGTTGCAACGGTCGTAAGTGTGAAAAATGATCATTAGTCACTTTTTTCAGTGCCATTGAAACTTTGAACAGTACTTTTATCGCTTTTTCCCTTTTTTTTTGGTCATCAAGTTTTTGGCACATTGCTAGGCGACTGGTGGTACTTGAATATTGCCATCTCCTAAAAGTGGTACAATCCGTGAAAAGGTTGAAAATCCCTGGACAAGAAGACCTCCAAGGTCCCTTCCAACTCTCTTATTCTGTTCTGTTCCGTTCAGATAAAACATCTTCAAAGAAAAACAAGGAAGTCCAGGTGCCTCTTGAAAAAGCGCCTTCAGGGCTACTACAATTAAAGGCACCGATCAGTTAAGAACCAGACAAGGAAGGTACCTGAACTCACAGCAATAATAATAATAATAATAATAATAATAATAATAATAATAATAATAATAATAATAATAATAATAATTTGGAAGGGACCTTGGAGGTCAGTCCAACCCCCTGCTCAGGGAGGAAACCCTATACCATTTCAGACAAGTGGCTGGCCAGTCTCTTCTTAAAAACTTCCAGTGTTGGAGCATTCGCCACTTCTGGAGGCAGGTTGTTCCACTGGTTAATTGTTCTAACTGTCAGGAAGTTTCTCCTTAGTTCTAGGTTGCTTCTCTCCTTGATTAGTTTCCACCCGTTGCTTCTTGTCCTGCTCTCAGGTGCTTTGGAAAATAGCTTGACTCCCTCTTCCTTGTGGCAGCCCCTGAGATATTGGAACACTGCTATCATGTCACCCTTCGTCCTTCTCTTCGTTAAACTAGACATACCCAATTCCAGCAGCCGTTCCCTATATGTTTTAGCCTCCAGTCCCCCGATCATCTTTGTTGCTCTTCTCTGTACTCTTTCTAGAGCCTCGACATCTTTCTTTTTTTTACATCGTGGTGACCAAAACTGGATGCAGTATTCCAGGGGTCTTCAAACTTGGCCCTTTTATGACTTGTGGACTTCAACTCCCAGAATTCCTCAGCCAGGCACGCTGGCTGTGGAATTCTGGGAGTTGAAGTCCACAAGTCATAAAAGGGCCAAGTTTGAAGACCCCTGCAGTATTCTATCCTAAACTTCACTTCAACAGTGGGACCAGGAGCCAATTCCTTTGCCCCGGATGCCTTCATTTTGCAACTGAACCTCAGGAATCCTTTACCAACCTACCACAAATCCCTGCTTATCTCCCAGTAGATTCGTTTTCAAGCCACGCTTGCTTCTTTCGAAGAAAGCCGGGGGGGGGGGGAAGAAATGCTCTTAACCGTAGTGCCTGCTCTACAGGGTTGTTGTCAGAAATGGTCCCAAAGAACTACATTTACACCCCACCCCACCCCCTTCAAAAATAAAATAAAATAAAATAAATAAAATAAAATAAAATAAAATAATAACAATAACAACAACAACAACAACAACAACAACAACAATAATAATAATAATAATAATAATAATAATAATAATAATAATAATAATAATAATAATAAAAAATAAAGACTCTCGGGCCTCTTTCGGAAAGAAGAAATAGCGGGTGGAAAGAGAACGGGGAGGGCAGGAAGGCTCTTTCAAAAGCTACCAACTGTCCAGTCATGATTCTTGGAAGGCTTAACCAGGTATAATAATAATTCAGCCATAGCCCCCACCCCACCCCCCAAGATCAGTCAACCCCTCCCCCCTCCCGGGATGACCCATTAGAACAGGGGTCTTCAAACTTGGCCCTTTTGTGACTTGTGGACTTCAACTCCCAGAATTCCTCAGCCAGCCATGCTGGCTGAGGAATTCTGGGAGTTGAAGTCCACAAGTCACAAAAGGGCCAAGTTTGAAGACCCCTGCATTAGAATGAACTCGGGGAGGGGGAACCCTTTCACTTAGCGCGTGCAAAATTGCCCTTCGAATGCAATGCAACGTTCCCCTTCTGCAAACTTACCCGGCCTTTCTTCCCCTCCGTTTGAACAGCCGGATCAGATCACGTGAGGGCTTTTTTTAAAAAGAAAAAAAGACGTCCTTTAAAATGAACAACAGGGGGGAAAAAATCACTTCCTTATCATATGACTTTCCCTCTCCCGCCCCGCCTTTTCCGCCCCTGCCTCGCGCGCTGCCACTTTAAGAGAGGCCGAGGGGGGAGGGGGGTTGCCTCTACGACAAGCCAATAGAATGGGCCCTTTCATCGGACGAAGCCATGAAAAGCGGCAGCTTCCGTTGCGCTTGTTATCGGCCCTGGCGCAGGCTCCTCCTACTTCTCCCCCTCGCTCATTGGGTGTTCTGTCTTTGTTCGTTGTTATGGTTACGGAGTACTGCTTTTGCCCAGCGCGGTTTCCTTACCTCGCGCTGTCTCCCTGATTATTCTGTGCGCCCAAATTTACAAAATGTCACATTTAATCTTTATAATTACCAGTTTTTGCCCGAGCTCTCTCCGTTCTCACACTTCTCTCAAAAGTTATAGAGCCATCTCACTCATCTTAAATTTTATTTATTTATTTATTTGATTTGATTTGTATACCGCCCTTCTCCCGAAGGACTCAGGGCGGTGAACAGGGACATAAATACCAAAATACCAAAATACAGAAATTAAAAACAAATTAAACCCTAGTGCCCAAATGCAGAAAATAAATTACATTAATGGCATGGTTTGGCAAGTCCCAATTTTAAAAGAGGAGGAGGTGGAGGTGAGGTGAGAGAACAAATTGTTTAGTACAGGTAGTCCTTGACTTACAACAGTTCATTTAGTGACGGTTCAAATTTACAACGGCACTGAAAAAAAGTGACATGACTGTTTTTCCACACTTACAACCATTGCAGCAGCCCCATGGTCACATGATCAAAATTCAGACGCTTGGCAACCAGTTCAGACACTTGGCAATCAATTCATCTTTATGACTGGTTGCAGTGTCCCAGGGTCATGTGGTCACCTTTTGTGACCTGACAAGCAAAGTCAATGGGGAAGCCAGATTCACTTAACCACCGTGATACTAGTACTGCTACTATTAATAATAATAATAAAATTGGAAGGGACCTTGGAGGTCTTCTAGTCCAGCCCCCTGCTCAGGCAGGAAATCCTATACCTATACCATTTCAGACAAATGGTTGTCCAGTCCCTTCTTAAAAATTTCCAGTGTTGGACCATTCACAACTTCTGGAGGCAGGTTGTTCCATTGATTAATTGTTTTGTCAGGAAATTTCTCCTTAGTTCTTGGTTACTACCTGAACTTGCAGTGATTCACTTAACAACTGTGGTAAGGAAGGTTGTAAAATGGGGCAAAACTCACTTAACAAATGTCTCACTTAGCAACAGAAATTTTGAGCTCAATTTCAGTCGTAAGTCAAGGACTACCTATATAGCTGGAGCCTTACAATTTACAATTATTGTAAATCTTCTGTTGGACTAATACAGATACAGACTTAGCATCAATGTTAGTTAATTTGGCAATAGAAGCATGCCCCATGTAGTGCCCCAAGGCTGCTGGTTAACCATTTCCAGCTGTTGGTTACATAAAACTAAACCATTGTGGTATCACTAATCTTAATTGATACAAAAATCTGTTCGTGGAAGGTCATGTCACTTAAGTATATAGCCCTATGCAGATTTATTCAAGTTGTGAGCACAGAGTCAAGGTTTCTTAGGTATTAATGAGAGTTTTCATAATTATTTTTGTGATATCCCCCTTCAAACCCAATTTTTTTTATTTCAGATTTGCAGCCTAAAATCACATGCTAAAGTATATACAGTACTTTGTTTTACAAAGCACAACTGCTGGATAACAATAGCAAACCCAAACAAATTATATTGTGGTTTAACATTATGTTCTTATATAATACTATGAAATAATGGCTGGGCAAATACAACTCATAGCTACCTGTGCTTAACTATGATGTTTCTACTCAAGCCATTTTTCTGCATTTGCATAATACAATTATAAAGTAGCCAACCTGGGTTTCCAGAAAACACTAAACATGATAGTTAATGTGATTTAACATGTCATATGAATACAACCAATTTGGCTCTATCATGGCCACAATGATTTTTAATCATGGCTTATAGTTTAGCTAGTTTTTTGAACACATCTCAAGCATAATGCAGCTATCATCACTTGCTATTAGCTAGTTTGGAGATGGTGGCTACACATTGTCTAAAGCCCCATTCTTGCAGTAAGATATTGCAGATTTCTTGTGAATTGTCTTTCTTATAAAAGGGTTGTAGACAATCACAAATTTCTTTCTCCCTTTTTGAAAGGCAGCTTACTGAGTTATATTGCTCTAATTCAGACATGTCAAACACAAGGCCCGGGGGCCAGATCCGGCCCGCAAAGTGGTTTCATGTGGCCCGCGAAGCCATCCTGGAAACAGTGAGGGAACGGCCCCCACTGCCTTGGCCCTGGCCCAGAGACCCTCCTTCTGCCAGAGACCCTCAGATCTGGCCACGCCCACCCAGTAGGCCATACACACTTTAGCCACACCCACCCAGTAGGCCACGCCCACCCAGGCCACACCCACCCGGCCCCCTGAGGGCAACCGCAATGCTGATGCTGCCCTCAATGAAATTGAGTTTGACACCCCTGCTCTAATTGAAAACCTGTAAAATGGGTATGGGTACTGTAGTCCTGGACTTAACAATTGGTCACTCAGCAACTGCATTAGAACACGTACTTTAAGGCCCATAAAGCATTTTCTGCCAATATAAAATGTGCAAGCCCTCCCCCCATGCCCCCATGCCATAATTAACCTACCAATTAACCTGCTGGAGTCACAGAACTATTTAAAAGCCATATACAGGGAGTGCAGAATTATTAGGCAAGTTGTATTTTTGAGGATTAATTTTATTTTTGAACAACAACCATGTTCTCAATGAACCCAAAAAACTCATTAATATCAAAGCTGAATATTTTTGGAAGTAGTTTTTAGTTTGTTTTTAGTTATAGCTATTTTAGGGGGATATCTGTGTGTGCAGGTGACTATTACTGTGCATAATTATTAGGCAACTTAACAAAAAACAAATATATACCCATTTCAATTATTTATTTTTACCAGTGAAACCAATATAACATCTCAACATTCACAAATATACATTTCTGACATTCAAAAACATAACAAAAACAAATCAGTGACCAATATAGCCACCTTTCTTTGCAAGGACACTCAAAAGCCTGCCATCCATGGATTCTGTCAGTGTTTTGATCTGTTCACCATCAACATTGCGTGCAGCAGCAACCACAGCCTCCCAGACACTGTTCAGAGAGGTGTACTGTTTTCCCTCCTTGTAAATCTCACATTTGATGATGGACCACAGGTTCTCAATGGGGTTCAGATCAGGTGAACAAGGAGGCCATGTCATTAGATTTCCTTCTTTTATACCCTTTCTTGCCAGCCACGCTGTGGAGTACTTGGACGTGTGTGATGGAGCATTGTCCTGCATGAAAATCATGTTTTTCTTGAAGGATGCAGACTTCTTCCTGTACCACTGCTTGAAGAAGGTGTCTTCCAGAAACTGGCAGTAGGACTGGGAGTTGAGCTTGACTCCATCCTCAACCCGAAAAGGCCCCACAAGCTCATCTTTGATGATACCAGCCCAAACCAGTACTCCACCTCCACCTTGCTGGCGTCTGAGTCGGACTGGAGCTCTCTGCCCTTTACCAATCCAGCCACGGGCCCATCCATCTGGCCCATCAAGACTCACTCTCATTTCATCAGTCCATAAAACCTTAGAAAAATCAGTCTTGAGATATTTCTTGGCCCAGTCTTGACGTTTCAGCTTGTGTGTCTTGTTCAGTGGTGGTCGTCTTTCAGCCTTTCTTACCTTGGCCATGTCTCTGAGTATTGCACACCTTGTGCTTTTGGGCACTCCAGTGATGTTGCAGCTCTGAAATATGGCCAAACTGGTGGCAAGTGGCATCTTGGCAGCTGCACGCTTGACTTTTCTCAGTTCATGGGCAGTTATTTTGCGCCTTGGTTTCTCCACACGCTTCTTGCGACCCTGTTGACTATTTTGAATGAAACGCTTGATTGTTCGATGATCACGCTTCAGAAGCTTTGCAATTTTAAGAGTGCTGCATCCCTCTGCAAGATATCTCACTATTTTTTACTTTTCTGAGCCTGTCAAGTCCTTCTTTTGACCCATTTTGCCAAAGGAAAGGAAGTTGCCTAATAATTATGCACACCTGATACAGGGTGTTGATGTCATTAGACCACACCCCTTCTCATTACAGAGATGCACATCACCTAATATGCTTAATTGGTAGTAGGCTTTCGAGCCTATACAGCTTGGAGTAAGACAACATGCATAAAGAGGATGATGTGGTCAAAATACTCATTTGCCTAATAATTCTGCACTCCCTGTACACTGAGAAGTTCTCTAGATGTATTTACATGATGCTGTTAGATGTACAAGTTAGGTAAAAAAGATTCAGTTGTTAAAAAGTGGAGTATTTATGGAAATAGGCAAGATAAAGCTATAAGCATTCCATAGCATTGTGTCTCTATCATCTGTCTGTCCGTCCATCCATCCATCCAAACCCTCATTCCTGTAACCTTTCACTGGGGAAAACCCTGCATCACAGGGCAACAATTTTTGAACCAAGATACTTCAAATGAGCTAACTTACAGTATGCATCCAAAATCCAGGACCTATAACTCCCATGGAACTGAAACTTGGCAACCTCAGTGGTACCTCGGAACTCATTGTTAATTGGTTACGGGAGGTGCGATGAGTACCAAAAACAATGAGTACCATTTTTCCCCTGTAAGGAATAATGTAGTTAAAAGGCAGCCAACACCAACAGATTCTAGCTAGTGTGCTCAGTACCAAACAAACGATGAGTCCTGGGATAAAATGTTCATGTCAAAATGTATTGAATACAAAATTCGATGAGCAGTTGCGTACCAAGGTACCACTGCATTGTAAAACATTTTGACATAAAAATTATCAAAAAGCAGTTTGTGACATAATACAAAACATCATAAAACATTTCCTGTGTTGTTGTTTGGTTGTATTATTCAGTTCAACATGGGCTACATTCAAGGCAGATACCTCTCTGAGCATCTCCCTGAATTTTTAAGTTTTCAAGTACATTAGAAGCTCTGCCATTGTTGAAGGCATTGAGGGTAAGGAAATATCTCTGAAATGATGAATCTTAAACCAAGGGGGTCACAGGTAGTCTAGTCCACTCCAGCCTTTTTGTGCCACTCAACCTAAAACCTAAAAACAAGTCTTCTGCCATCAGCTGACTTGAGGAGGTATGGCTTGTGGTAGAGTTAGGAAATACATTTTATTTACTGTTCCTATGTTATCTGTGGATATATTTATCTATTTAATGATTTACAAGACTATATTCTTTAGGGGATCAATGTCCTTTTTCATTGGTAAGACTGTAATTTTGTTTTATCCAATTGTAGGTCCTATGAGCTCAATAGTGTAAATGCTGGCATAAATGAATTTCTATTTCAACTTACTGTATGAAGAGCTTTGTATCTAACTAGAATTTGCTTGAAGACAAGCAAAAATGCTCTCCAGCACCCATTTTGCTGCTGAATTATTTCTTCCAGGACATTTTATTTGCCCAAGAGAAAGGAATCCAGGACAGATGAAGACAAAAGGAGATTCCTGCAGAACTCTTTAAGTGTTTGGGTTCTTAGTGTATTCGCTGTGGTTTACAGTGCTCCAAATTATGATTAAAAAGTCAAAAATAAAATTGCTAAGTAAACAAAAAAACCCCATTATTTATCAGTGTGAATGTCCCACAAGAGAAAAAAAAAATAGGAAAGGTTTTTTGGCTTGGATTACGTACAATTTTGGAATATGTTATTTTTCAACATCAATGGTATTAGAAGCTGTTCATAAATTAAAACCTTGTCTACGTGCAAAGTATGATTTCCCTGTCTTTAAAAATGTCAGCTGCTTTAATGAAGAACACAATACCAATTTCTATGTGCATACATTTTGAGCATAAGCAGAGTTTCTTCCAAGTTGGTATTCTCCACATGACCTATTGGAGGCCAGCACCTAATCAGCACTATTGACAAATATCGGGATTCAGTGAGTAAACTGGAAAAAAAGCCAACATTATGGTAAAAACGCTTCCATAGTGTTGTCAAGAAAAACACAAGTGTATACCCTTGCAGTCACTGGGATTTTAGCTCTACACAATGAGACTTGATATATTCTCGTTGTGTTGTACTCCAAATCACCAAGCTTGGAGATTATGAGAAATTCAAAGTAACAGAGAGCACCTAAATATGATATGCATCTGTTTATCCAAGACAGCAAAGTTAGATCTACCCAGCAATTTGGCAAAGATGGAAGTCCACAATTTTCTAATTGACGTGACTCTACTTAGGAAACCTTAGGATGTTAATACCATGGAAAGTAAGAAAATATAATATAGTATTGGGATTGTTTTTCATATTATGATTGTCAGACAGCCAGATGTTTAGACCAGATCTGGCATTTTTGTCTGCCTATCGAGTCCTTCCCAAGGGATAGGCAGATGTTGTTGTGTAATAATATTGAAATATTGACAGGATGTAAGCTGTTCCAAGGGACGCGGTGGCTCAGTGGGCTAGGATGCTGAGCTTGTCGATCAGATGGTCGGCAGTTTGGCAGGTCGAATCCCGAGTGCCGCGTAACAGAGTGAGCGCCTGTTACTCGTCCCAGCTTCTGCCAACCTAGCAGTTCGAAAGCACGTAAAAATGCAAGTAGAAAAATAGGGACCACTACGGTGGGAAGGTAACAGCGTTCCGTGCGCCTTTGGCATCTAGTCATGCCGGCCACATGACCACGGAGACGTCCTCGGACAAGCACTGGCTTTTTGGCTTTGAAACGGAGATGAGCACCGGCCCCTAGAGTTGGAAATGATTAGCACGCATGTGCGGCGGAACCTTTACCTTTACCTAAGCTGTTCCAAGTAAAGCTGCTGTTTGCAATTGACTGGTGATTTCGTTAATACCGATAGCGTTCAAGCAGTGTTCCTGATTTTGGAATCATACCCGAGGTGTCCATTACTATTAGTCATATCTTTGCTTTCTTTTGTTGTTCTAGTTATGTTTACAGGTCTTTATCTTTTGGGATGTACTCCATTTCTCTCTCTTCTGTTCTGCAGTCTTCATATTATTATTGTTGGTTGCGGTCAGCTATTTAGACTGCATTTGGCATTTTCATCCACCTATCAAATCCTTCCCAAGAACCTGGGACAGGCAGATGTTGTTGTTTGATGGTGTTATTAATATTTATTGAAGTAGAGTTATTAAGAACATAGCATTCTCTTAATATCCATCATTATTCCTCTACAAAGTTTGTGTGCAAGCAACAGGACCATTAACAAAATTTAATTTTATTACATATTCCAAATTTGGGTACAGGACATACAAGAACAAAGTGAAATTTATCCTATGTTTACTTCTTCCACAAATTAAACTGCCACTTCCCACTGTGATATTAGGCATGGTGAAAATTAAATCAGGGAAACTAGGATGCAGGTAATTCATTCAGAGTGGGTAGGTAGCAAAAAACCAAAAAAAAAATCAAGTCTAGACATGGATTCTTTGGAGATGCAAGGATGCTAGTTCCACACTTCAATCACATCACCAGATTCCATCCCCAATTGTTCAGGGGTCAGAGTTTCTGCCAAACGCTGCCCATCAAAATAGAAGACAAGTTTGCATCTGCCTAGACCTTGAGCTTGTCTGTATTGCTTCATAAGGACTTCTAAGGGCTCCCCCTGCAGAAAGGAGAACGTAATTACTATACTGTGATGCGTCTTCACAGAAGAAACCCTATAAGCCATACCTTAGTTCTTTTACCTTCTGGATTGTAATCTCCCTCACAGAACTTTTGTCTTTTCCTTGTACTCGAAGCAACAGGGTTCCAGAATCATCCGTCCGTTGGCTACTGGTCTCCACTATACAATCTGGAAGTTGTCCAACAGAGAATGTTTACTCTACCTTTTCTCCAGAGTTCAAAACAGCAAAATAAGAATGTGGCTGAACAGGGAATTTAGTTATGTCCCAAACCTTGCAGTGGTTCTAATTTTTGAAAAAACAAAACAAAACAGGCTTAGGCAATATAGTAGGGAGAACACAAGAAAACTGCTGTAAGATACTGGACTGTACAAAAGTTCGATTCATTTGGGAGGCAACAGGTCTGAGGAATTTAAAATAGTCAATGAGATTGGAAGCAATGACAATCTGAAGTTAATAAAAAAAAGAAGTCCCTAAGGCAGGGGTCCTCAACCTCTGGTCTGTGGACCAGTACCGGGCCGCAGCATGCCAGCAACCGGTCTGCACAAACAAGCACAGCTCCATCCGCAAGATGCAGGCAGCACACAAAACCACACACCCTCCGGTCTGCGGAAAAACCTCTCTCCACGGAACTGATGCCCCAAAGGTTGAGGACCCCTGCCCTAAAGTATTCACCAATGATGTCAGCAACGCCAAGGTCCAACTTAGCAGGAGTAGCATCAGTCGCAAGTTCACAATCTCGATGGAGGAGGAGGATTCTGTTCGGATGAACATTTAGTATCTGTGACATGTGCTCAACCACACGCTGAAGAGGCTCTGTCTACAAAATGGGAAGTAAATAGCTGTGTAAGAAGACGAGGTAAATGGATTCTCTGTGCCCTTAATCGTGGCTAAAAGGCTGATATTGCAGCATTTGGACAATAAATATATGGCCCCATTGACTCAGTGGATCAAAGACCCGATTACGCTTGCCCTTTATGAGAAAGTTGCCTATAGACATAGATTTAGTGCGGACAAGTGTAATGAAATATGTGACTCATTTATACAAAATAAGTAGGTTAAGAAAGCATGATACTCATATAAGCGCATTAAGAAATAATTGCATACATATTTACATAATATTTGTATTAAATATATAGAATTGAAACTGTTTACTCTTATAACAACATATAATACTTTTGTTTCCTTTTTTCAATTGTTCTTTTAAAGCATTTGATATGCATTTTGTTTGATAATGTATTATCTTTGTTTAGTTCCCTTTGTCTTGTTCTGTTGTTTTAAAAGCAATAATAAATTAAAAGTAGCTGGGGAAGAGAATAGGATATACTAGGATCCTCAGATGGATGTCCAGATCCTCCTCAGTGACATACTTCCCAGTTCAAAAATTGTTGCCCATCATTTGCATGGCTAAAGGTTACAGGTAGGAGAATTTTAGAAGTATGTAGATGTGGCTATATAAGCAAAGCAGACCGAATGTTGTGGATCTTTGGTTATTCAGGTTTTTTCCCCGCGTAGAACTAAAGGTGCAGGGGCGACGTTTCGACGGAATCCCATCCGTCATCATCAGGCTAGTGGCTTCTGCTTCCTTCTTCTGGGAGAAGCATGTGGCTGTTTGTTCCTCTTTTTTAAACTGCCAGAGGGGGTGTGTTCTGTGGGTGGAGGTGTGCTCTGATTGGGTGGGGGAGTAAGTGTGTTCTGATTGGGTGTGTGTGTGTTTTGAATGGTGGGTGTGTTCTGATTGGGTGGGGGTGTGCTATTCTCTTCCCCAGTGCCTCCGCACTGAAGCTCAGAAAAAGAAGTCTCCATTGCAGATGTTAGGACTGAGTCCTAGAAATGCGCGGGGAAAAGAAAAAGAGAAAACGAAAGCCCACGTGAGGACAGCAATGGGAAGTGAACAGGGATAAGGTGATCAAATACCAAAGCATCACACCGTTTGAATGCAGACTCTGTAAAGATCAGCTCGGCATCGGACTTTCAGCATCAACTCCTGGGGCTCAAACACATCAACCAGAATCACATCATCCTCATCACATCCTGACCCTTGCTCTTGCAGGCTCTTCTTAGCAGCTGAGAGGGAGATGGTCAAATTTCTGAGACTCTGATCGAAGATTCTGCTAAGAAAGTAAGGGCAAACCTGAGTGAGAAATCCATACGCTGGGTTTTGCCTTGGGATGCCATGAACTAGATGAAGGGGTAGGCAACCTTGGCTCTTTTATGACTCGTGGGCTTCAACTCCCAGAATTACTGAGCCAGCCATGCTGAGGGGAAAGGGAGAGGTTTCCAAGCTGAGCCATGCTGGCTCAGGAATTCTGGGAGTTGAAGTCCACGAGTCATAAAAGAGCCGAGGTTGCCTACCTCTGACCTAGCCCAAGGGGTAGGCAACCTTGGCTCTTTTATGACTCGTGGACTTCAACTCCCAGAATTCCTGAGCCAGCCATGCTGAGGGGAAAGGGAGAGGTTTTCAAGCTGAGCCATGCTGGCTCAGGAATTCTGGGAGTTGAAGTCCACGAGTCATAAAAGAGCCGAGGTTGCCTACCTCTGACCTAGCCCAAGGGGTAGGCAACCTTGGCTCTTTTATGACTCGTGGACTTCAACTCCCAGAATTCCTGAGCCAGCCATGCTGAGGGGAAAGGGAGAGGTTTTCAAGCTGAGCCATGCTGGCTCAGGAATTCTGGGAGTTGAAGTCCACGAGTCATAAAAGAGCCAAGGTTTCTTTCTTCCTATGCTGAGCTATCTGAAGCATCATGGCATGTTATCTCAAACTGGTATGACAGCTCCTGTTTAGCTGGAACAACCTAGGGAAAGAAACCTCCAATTTAAATCAATTGTACCCAAGATCCCAATCCTCCCTAAAGATTTTGTTCCTCCGCTATTATCAACCTACTGTAGCCCCACCTCATTTCCAGAAATATCAATTTCTTACTGGGCTTTTACACGACGCTTCTTTTGCTGCGGTGGAGAAGGTGGAGGTGAAGGTGAAAATGAAAGATCTTTACATCTGCCAAAAGGAGAACAGACAAAGTCATGGTTTAAATTCAGCTTTTCTGGAAAGTCAGGAAGCAAACAAGAGAACTGAAACTTTGGTTTTTGCTTCACTTGCTTTACAAGAGTTTGCTCTTTCTCTTTCTCTTCCTCCTCTTCTGATGAGCTAAGGACCAGAGGCTTACTACAAAGCTCTTCAACTTGTTCAGGAAGCTTCAGAGGATTTTGCAACAATTGTAGGCTGCTTTGAACCTGCAGATAAGAAACAAAAGAAGTATGGGGGGGAATTTATCAGGTTACTACAAAGAGAAACAGGAATTAGTCACTCAATATGTAGGAGTCAGTGATATGGTACTAGTATATCTAGATCAGACATGTCAAACTCACGACGTCACGTGACGCCGCGCAACGTATTGGGACGGTTTTGCCATTGCCGGCAATGGGGTGGGCGCAGCTTCCAGATGACGCATCCGGCCAACGGGCTGGCAGTTTGACACCCCTGATCTAAATGAATGATCAATCACAGTAAAAGTGGGATGCTATGGTTCTTTGCTTCTCTTCAACGAAGGGTACTGGTGACAATAAGGAGCAAACTTGACAATAATTGAAGGTAACCAAGATAGCTTTGAGGGCAACATTAATTACAGTGCATTAAAAGAATTACAACGGCCTTCTCTTTAAAAAAACATCCAGACCTCTTCAAAAATATTTTAGACAATCAGCAGCAATTTTTAGAAAAAAGGAAAAAAAGAATACACCTTTAAACAATAAATCACCTTTTTTGTTATCTGGACATCATGTTTTAAATAATAGAACCTATTACTGCAGTATCTGTAGTTACTACATCTCCCTTCTGGTTCATATCCAGCACGTGGGTCACTAAGATCCTTTTTACCCAGGTTAAATTTGGTCTATAAATAATTCTTGACTTACGATCAAACAACAGTCAAAAGTTACAATGCCTTGGAAAGAGTGCTTTATGGTCCCTAAAGCACTTCTGGTTGTTATAAAATGTTGCACACATGCAAACCCCACAATCATGTAATCATGATTTGACTGCTTGGCAACCTATTTGCACTTACAATCGGTTGCCAAGCTCCCCATGATATGTGATTGCCATTTGAAATCTTCTCTGCTGGCTTCTCCAGAAAGTCAATGGGGAAGCTGGCAGGAAAGTTTGCAAAGCTGTTGCCACTGAGCTGAGATTTCCTCCGGGCAGGCAATTCTTTCAGAGTGACAGGGCTATCTGCCAGGAGGAAATCTTAGCCAGGAGGGAATCCCAGCTCCCTGTGGAACTGAGATTCCCCCCTCTCAAAAGGCATTCCTCTGAGATGAAAGAGCTGCCTGTTTTACAAAGAATAAACACAAATTGGGCAAGGGACAGTTACAAAACTCTTTTCTCCAAGGAACAGCGCAAAAACCAGTTGGAGGAATACTGGGGGCTGTACAACAGTCATTAAATTAAGCTTTCTCTTGTCCCTAGCAAGGAACACCAATGTTTTTGCAAGATGAGCAAACCTTTCTATTGAATTATTTAATAATGGAGATCAGGCACATCCTTCCATACTAAACAAGAAGCAGCAGAGACTAATTTCTGTAATCTCATTTTTAGATATAAACATTCATGTCTTAGTGTTGACCATCTGTGACTTCCTGAACACATCCCTGTAGAGATTTTTTTGGCAAGATTTTCAATAGTGGCCTGTCTTTACTTGTTTCCTAGGGCCGAGACTGTTAGCCCAAAATCATTACCTACTTTCATGCCTCAACCAGGACTAGACATTTCTAGTCCAATGCCAATGCCTTTAAACCACTGCACCAAACTCGTTCTCAACCCCATTATACAGATTTATATTCATTATAATACATATATTGCAGCAGAAAAATTGATTGGGTATCCATTTGGATACAGCAGCAGCATACAGTAATTTAACTGGAAATGTACTTGTGATAAAGACGCTGCGGTAGTGAGGGTGGCACAACAAAAACAACAGTTCACTAAGTTAGACAAAGTCTGTGTTCTTTGAATGAGAATTATTATTGATATGTTAATTACCTCCCTATGGCCTTGTTTCCCAGCAGTTCCTAATCACATGTTTTGCAATTGAACGTTTTAGGGTTGACCTGACAATTTTCTCTCTCCCTGAAAAACCGGGTTTGAGAAGGGGATAATTTAACTTAATGTCAGGACCCACCCCAATCCACGTCCTAGGAAAACAAAAACTCTTGGGAGTCAGTTCTAGTCCAAAAGGAATTTTTACTAGGACATACTTGGTTGTGGAAATACAAGACAGGACTTAGTATTGCTTTACAAATTGAAACTTTATAAAGGGTTCCCGGTTCAACCCCCCTTCCCTCAACCACATTTGGCCAGCCCCCCATCCTTTTACTTCATGTCATCCCTTTTGTGGGAAAAGAGGAACTTCGAATCTTTATGGTTATTGCCTTCTTCCTGGAGACACAGGCCAGATGCCTTCTTCTCTGACCCTCCCTTTTGTTCCCCTAGTTCAGGGGTAGGCAACCTCGGCTCTTTTATGACTCATGGATTTCAACTCCCAGAATTCCTGAGCCTCAGGAATTCTGGGAGTTGAAGTCCATGAGTCATAAAAGAGCCAAGGTTGCCTACCCCTGCCCTAGTTCAAAAGATTTCCCTTGGTCTTTGAAATAACCTAAGGCAGGCTGAATCCACATGCGCTCCCCCTTCCTCGGGAGATGGCAGAATCCATGGGGGGGGGATAATGTTTTAAACATACATTCATGAATGTGATATAACTGGATTCTGACACTTAACTAATCCCATTTCTCCACTACAAATGAAGACGACGGAAGTGGAAACGCGGTGACACTGAACATTAAGCTAAGCGTGAATCAAACCCAAACTTTTATTATAGCCTTTAGCCCAAAGAACTCTGCAATAAAAACACATCACGTAAACCTCTAACTAGCGTCAAATGGGCAAGAAAACGTCACGGAATAAACAAAAGTGAAGACTAACACACAGTGCTTTTTTTTGTAAAACAAAAAGGTGCCGGAACTCACAGATGTCATACAACCCGCCTTGCCTACCCTACAAGGTTCCATCCAAAAAAAGGTGCCGGAACTCCGTTCTGAGCGTTCTATGAGAAAAAAAAAGCCTTGCTAATACAGATAACAGCGGTCACCATCAAAATGTGTATCCATCTTGGCAGGGCTTTTTTTTTCTCGTGGAACGCTCAGAATGGAGTTCCGGCACCTTTTTTTTGGATGGAACCTTGTAGGGTAGGCAAGGCGGGTTGTATGACGTCTGTGAGTTCCGGCACCTTTTTCTTTTACAAAAAAAAAAGCACTGTATCTTGGGCACCAAATCAAGTCATCCGGGAAAAAAAAAAGAGGTGGCGATCCAGGGATCGGGCAGGAGAAACCAACGCGAACTTGGGGGGGGGGGTCGAGAGGGAAGAAATGACGTCACGCACCCCTGGACCATAAGAAAGGCTGATCGCCAAAGAATTGAAGCCTTTGAACTCTGGTGCTGGAGAAGACTCCTGCGAGTCCCTTGGACTGCAAGGCGATCGAACCGGTCAGTCCTAGAGGAGATCAACCCGGACTGCTCTTTAGAAGGCCAGATCCTGAAGCTAAAACTCAAATACTTTGGCCACCTAAATGAGAAGGAAGGACTCACTGGAGAAGAGCCTAATGCTGGGAAAGATCGAGGGCAAGAGAAGAAGGGGACGACAGAGAATGAGGTGGCTGGATGGAGTCACTGAAGCAGTAGGCGTGAGCTTAGATGGACTCCAGAAGATGGCAGAGGACAGGAAGGCCTGGAGGAACGTTGTCCATAGGGTCGCGATGGGTCGGACACGACTTCGCAACTAACAACAACAACCCCTTAAAACAGGGGTCTTTCAAACTTGGCCCTTTTATGACTTGTGGACTTCAACTCCCAGAATTCCTCAGCCAGACAAGCTGGCTGAGGAATTCTGGGAGTTGAAGTCCACAAGTCATAAAAGGGCCAAGTTTGAAAGACCCCTGCCTTAAAAAGTCAGCCCGTCCGCACACACCTTGTTTGAATAGATCGGGACGGCGGGGATGTTGGCGATAAGGCGGCGTCGCTTGCGAAAGGGCTTCCTGGGGGCCTCTTCTGGCTCCGAGTCGCTGCTGGAGCAGGAACCTACCTGTTGGGAAGGGGCGGGAAACACCCGAGGGCGTGACCCAGAGGCCAAAATTCCATCCCGCTTCCCCCCAATTGTTCCGTCCCTTCCCGCCTTGCTCCTATTTACCGTCTCCGCCATGGCAGGACAGGACCCTTTCCTATTGGTTTCGCTATTCGCGTTGCTCCGCCTCCTAAGCCTCCGATTGGGCTCCAGCCGAGATTCTTTTGTTTCTTCACACCTCCAAGCAAAAGTTTAAAGCGAGCTGGGATTAGCTAGAGAGAAGGCTTCGCTTCCGGCAGCGCTAAGCAGCCTGGGGATGGTAGTTTTTTTTCCCCCTTCTTCTTTTTGTTTTGTTTTAAGGCAAAAAAGGGGCACGTTCCGATGGTTTGTTTTTCCGGGGCGGGTCGAGAAGAGCAACCTGGGGTTGCGCGCTGTCTCGAGAGACGCCTTTTTTTTTTCCTCCCCCCCCTGAGGCAGTAAACCTCTGGATGAAAAGCAAATACCTATTTTGCACCGTCTTAACCCTTGCAGGGAATCGTCCATTTTGGAGGGATTAATTGCTACTTGGACTCAGCCACTTGGCAACTCCCGGGAGGCCGTACCCATCCAGGAGGGCTATGAATCCAGAAGACAAGTGGCTGAACTCGCAGCTCCAAAGAGGCTGTCCACTGCCTCGACAGCAATCGGCTCAGCTCTCAGATAACGAGGCCTCAGACGGGTCTCCCCTCTTAAGGAGTCTCCCTAGCCCAGGGGTAGGGCAACCTTTTATGACTCATGGACTTCAGCTCCCAGAATTCTTGAGTCACCATGGCTGACTCAGGAATTCTGGGAGTTGAAGTCCATGAGACATAAGAGCCGAGGTTGCCTAACCCCTGGCCTAGTCAGAGTTAGCTCCCAGCAAAATCTAGTGATTTGATCTAACGGATGCCAAGAATATTCCTCACGCCCGCAACCTTGCAAGATCCTCCTTACCCAGGAGAGATGGGATTATCTGAAACAGGGCAGCTAGTTGACTCCCTACAGAAGCAATAAGGGGGATGAAGTAATTATGTTTTGCGACTCTCATCCCCACAAGATAGAGACTAATACATGTTTTTACCTGCGTTCGGGCGAGTCTCACACTCTGTCTTCCTCCTGTGGTGCTGTAGGCATCGCTTAAGCTAGAATGATAGAGGTGCCTCGTACATTTTAGCTGTCTTATTTATCTCTCTGTTGGAAGTTAAAAGGCCTCTGATCTGCCCCCAGCACTTTTAGCAGCTTTCTGATCTGCCGATCACCATACAATTAATTCCAGTAAAGACTAGCATCCCACTAATGAGATCAAGGAACAGGAATTCCTTCAGGGTAAGGAAAACGCCACTTGGAGGGAGGGAGCTACGTATCTGAGGGCAATCTTTCTTTCCGGATTTCACACACTTCAGGAGCAAAGCAAGGAACAGCCCAAACCAGCATAGGAAGGTCTCATTAAACCTGCATGTACACAAACCAGACCTCAGAATTTACACCAAGGGATTAATACCCCTCTAAAACCAAGTCCCTGCTCTCCATTTTTCTCTGCAATCTGCCCTTTCTGTACTGAAGAATAAAATCTTTTTCACAGTATGTCTGGATTTATATTTTCTTGGATTTGTTCTTGCTTCACCCTGGCTCGTGGAAACCCCAAATTACAGGTAGATCTTGACTCATGACCACAATTCAGTCCAAATTTTCTGTTACTAAGCAAGACAGTTGTTAAGTGAACTTGGCCTCATTTTACTACAGGGGTGTCAAACTCAATTTCATTGAGGGTCGCATCAGCATTGCAGTTGCCTTCAAGGGGCCAGGTGGGTGTAGCCAGGGTGGGCACGGCCAGCTCTACATTGTTGGTGTCAAGTGTGCCTGTGGGGGCTTGGGCAGGAATGGGACAGATCTGAGGGTCTCTGGCAGAACGGGGTGGGGACCAGGGCAAGTGCCAAGGCATGGTCCACTGGAGGAGCCTCACTGTTCCTCTCAGGCCATGCCGGTGTGTGTGTGTGTGTGTGTGTGTGTGTGTGTGTGTATGGTGGCGTGAGCCGCCTGGAGCCCTGGGCAGCAGAGGTCACACGCCTAGCTCGGCCCTCGAGCACCCGCGGCACCAAGCCCAGCCCCACTTCCCCAAGGGGGAAGCACTTACCTCCTCCTCAAGGTTGCTGCTGCTCTGCTTGCTCTCCTTAGCCAGGTACGAGGGCAAAGTCAGAGGGAGGCCCATTCCCTCTCCATGGGAGGAGACCGGGCTTTGTATCCAAAGCTTCCTTGGCAATAGGACGGGAGACCTCCAGGATAGGCCAGGAGAAGGGGACAAGGTGATGGGGAAAGGGCAGCAGGGCAGCACTAAGGCAGGACTTCCCTCAGACCCTCCTTCTCCTTCCTTCCTTCCTTCCTTCCTTCCTTCCTTCCTTCCTTCCTTCCTTCCTTCCTTCCTTCCTTCCTTCCTTCCTTAGAACAGAGTGCTGGGAAAATATCTGAGGGAGGGAGAAAAACAGGCAAGAAATGCAGCTGGGAAACTATTGCCGTGAGGAATGAAGAAATGCACCATCGCCTGGAAATGGCCAGCACATGGCCCTTGCCTACTTCACATTATCTGGCTTGGTGGGCTCTGGGGGAGGGGATGCCATGAGCAGCATGAGAGTCAACGTTACCTGCGCAATGCCGCCCAGCCCCCAGCCTGCCCGGTTTCAGTAGGCAGCAAAGCGCTCTCCTCACAGCACCAAGAGGCTGAGCCAGGCGGCACGAATCTGAAAAGAAGCACCACGCTGCCCAGCCCCCAGCCTGCCTGATTTCGGCAGGCAGCAAGGTGCTCTCCTCAGTGCGCCAAGAGGCTGATGTGGGCGGTGCAAATCCAAAAAGAAGCGCGATGCTGCCCAGCCTCCAGCCTGCCCGGTTTCGGCAGGCAGTGGGGCGCTCTCCTCACAGTGCCGAGAGGCTGAGCCAGGCGGCGCGAAACTGAAAAGAAGCATGACGATGCCCAGCCCCCAGCCTGCCTGATTTCGGCAGGCACCAGGGCGCTCTTCTCAGTGTGCCAAGAAGCTGAACCAGGTGGGGGGAATCCAAAAAGAAGCACAATGCCACCCAGCCTGCCCGATTTCGGCAGGCAGTGGAGTGCTTTCCCCACAGCGCCGAGAGGCTGAACCGGGCAGTGCGAATCCAAAAAGAAGCACGATGCCGCCCAGCCCCCAGCCTGCCTGGTTTCGGCAGGCAGTGGGGTGCTCTCCTCACAGCGCCGAGAGGCTGAGCCAGGCAGTGCGAAGCTCGCCAGGTTTGCACCTTGCTGCCAGCTGAAACTGGGCAGGCTGGCGAGAGGCTGAGCCAGGCAGTGCGAAGCTCGCCAGGTTTGCACCTTGCTGCCAGCTGAAACTGGGCAGGCTGGGTGGTGGCGCACTTCTTTTTGGATTAGCGCCGCCCAGCTCAGCCTCTCGGCGCTGTGAGAGCACCCAGCTCCCTGCCGAAACCCCTCCCCCAGAGCCCATCAAGCCAGATATGTGAACTAGGCGAGTGCCATTTGCTAGCCACTTCCAAGCGATCTTGCATTTCTTCATTCTTCACAAAGGGTGACACCTCCCCAGCGCGCGCCCAGCGGGTGGGGCTGACGCAGCAGGGGATGGTCCCTCGCTGTTTCCAGATGGCCTTGTGGAGCTAAGACTGAATGCGTTTCAGCATAGATGGCCACCACAAAATTGTACATTGGCTCCCGGCCCGGTGTGGGCCGGGACCAAGGCAGCGGGGGCAATTCCCTCAGTTTCCAGGATGGTTTCGTGGGCCACATGAAACCACTTCGCGGGCCGGATCCGGCCTGCAGGCCGTCTGCTTTACTACCTTTCATGCTACAGTTGCTAAGTAAATCACTGCAGTTATTAGTCACATGGTTATTAAGTAAATCTGGCTTCCCCATTGACTGCTTGTCAGGTCACAAAAGGTGATCATGTGACCTTGGGACACTGGGAGTCAGTCACCAAGCTTCTGAATTTTGATCACATGACTAGGGGATAGGTGTGAAAAATGGTTGCAAGTCACTTTTTTCAGTGCCGATGTAACTTCGAATAGTCACTAAAGGAATTGTTGTTAGTTGAGGACTGCTTGTATTCTTCCAATATTACTATCAATGTGCATTAAAATATTAAAATATAAAAATGAAAAATGAAAGTTAAAAATTTAAAAGAGCCAAGGATGTTTAAAGATTTGAACGGTGAAGGAAGGGCTCAAAAGACGCCAACCAGCCCCATTGTTGCAACCTTATCTGGGCTCCCCATGCACAGCTATGTTTTCGCTCCTTTCCAGAAGGCCAGGAGGGTGGTGCCCTGTCTGAAGTGTAGTGGGTTAACACACACAAGACGACACCAGGCAGTGAATTCAGCTCTTTATTTGTAGAGAAGAACCAGCAACAGAATGGGCTGCCTGTGCCCTTTATATACTCTGGCTGCTGAGCTGACAGCCAATCAATTTAACCAGGCTTTCCCGCCAAAAGCTGAGCCACGCCTTGCGGCAGTTATGTACAGCCTCTTCTGTCATCTGTTAAGCTATTGCTTAATACAATACACACTCCAATACACAGCACTGTCTCACCTCCAGAGGGAGAATATTACACAGGGCCAGAGCAAAGGCAGAGAAAGCAATCCTTCTGGAAGCTGCCAGAATATAGTAAATGTGTATTCTTTGACTCTCCTACTAGTGGGATCGATGTGTTATCTATCCCTGTAATCTCTTTCCTGCAATATACATTTCCTGCTACAGTTGTAAAACCTGTTTCAATATCCAGCTCAGGTCAGATTTTTAATTTCAGGAACACTCACACAAGTGTATACATCCTGTCTTTATTAGCTGCCCTGTCCTGTGGTGAAACAATAATCTCATCCAATGTAATAAAACTTTTCCACAGACTAAAAGAAAATAGGAAAACTATAGAAAATGATGTAAATCGACTAATGAAAAGAGGCTAATACACCGGTCTGAGCATACTTTTTTTTACATATTATCACCGAAAGACTTCAAACTGTTTACCATTTCATTTGCCGATACGTATCTTAAACACATCCTGTTGTGTTCTAAAAAAACAAGTTTATTTAATATACAAAGTTTAAAATGAAGTCAGAAACCAGGGCTTAAAAAGTGACCATCGTAATGATAAAACATAATTGAGAAGTATAAAAATGTCAGGATGATGGACAAACTGTGAATTGGCCCAATCAAATGATCGCTTTGTTTCCCCCCCCCCCCGCCCCCGGGTGCAACGTAGCTAATTATCATGCAAGACAGGAAACTGCAATCTGTTTATTCTGTACAGTGAAAAGAAGCGTGTTCTCAGAACTATTCACGAATAGAGAAACCCAAATACAGGTAGTGCTCGACTTATGACCACAACTGAACCCAAAATTTCTGTTCCTGAGACATTTGTGAAGTGAATTTTGCCCCAACTGACCACCTTTCCTGCTAGTGGTTAACTGACTCGCTATAGTTGTTAAGTTAGTCACATGGGTTAAGTGAAGCTGGTTTCCCCACTGATTTTGACAGAAGGTCACAAAAGGTGATCACATGACCCTGCAACATTGCAACCATTATAAGCAGGAACCAGTTGCCATGTGTCCAAATGCTGATCACGTGACCACGGGGAATGCTGCAAAGGTCAGAAGTGTGAACAATGGTCGTAAGTCAATTTCTTCAGTGCCGCTGTAACTTTGAACGGTCACTAAATGAATGGCTGTAAGTCAAGGACTACCTGTATACAAATTGGCATAGCTTTTAAGCGCTTTTGGAAAACAAAGGCACATGATCATATCAAGCAACCAGTAACAAAGTATTCACAGTGCTGTAGAACAGAGGTCCCCAACCTTTTGGGCATTATCTCAATTTGAATTATTTGAATTCTGGACTGCAGAAACATGCTTTGGAAACTGCATGCTTGTTCTTAGAATTCTAGATTCTGGGTCTGCAATTAAAATGAAAAAGCCGTGAATTCATTTTTGGTGGGGGGGGGAGGGAAGGGTTTAGTAAATGAAAGCCTAACCAACCATTCTACTAAAGTTGAATTAATGTTGAGAAAGGTTTAGTACTACAATGGAAGAATGGATGACAAAGGTGATGGAGTTGGTGGAGATGGTAAAAACTGACTTTTAATTCAGGAGAAGAATCTTATCTAGTTTTGTTTCTCCTTGGAAACCACTTCTGGACTTTGTACTCGAAAGTGAAAATAATGAAACCTTGATTTTAGGTTTTGATTATTAGAACGAGTCTGTTTTTATATATTTGGCTTGAAATATTTAGAAGTGTAAAGCAAAAGGTTGAAGTTATGACTTTTTTGTATTTACTGTACAGAAGTGGGAAGTCAGTATTTTTTTCCCTTTCGTTTTCTCTGCAGCACTCTTACTTTCCTCTTTAACTTTCGTTTCTATTTGCATTTTACCTTATAATAAACTCTTATTAAAGTTTATAATTGAAGAAAGAGAGACAACGGTTTATGTCTGCCCCTTGTTTCTCAATTTCATGGAACCTAGACATATTTTTCCCTCTGGTTAAAACTATCAGTCAAAAATTGTTCAAGTTCTAAACGCCTTACTTGATTTTAGATCGGGCTACTTGAAATAGCATATTTTACCATATAAATCCACTAGGTTATAAAACCTTGAAGAGATTATTCTTGTCTTGTCTCACCAGTATTTGAAGCATGTTACATAGGTGTACAGAAAAGTCATTTACAATGGCATTTTTTTCATTTTGGCACTTGCTCTAATAATGAACATGATTTCAATGCATTGGTAGAATTATTTTAAAAACGTATAGAAACTCCAAAAATTCTTTCTATGTAATATATGTACACAATACTTTCTTGCTATTATCTTTTGGGTGAAGCAGCTTCATGCAAAGCACACAAAAGAATATAAAAAATAGTAAACATGGCAAAAGCAGGAAAGTAGCTAAATTTACATCAGTAATATGTATTTTTTCATACCTTTCTAATCTTGAAACTTTACTTCCACATCCATTTCGGACATTACCTTTCATTCTTTATACTTCTCACTTCCTTCTTTTTGAGAATATCATTAACTCCACCCAAACACAATTTTCTTCCTTGCCGCCTATCTTTATACTCACTCTTTTTTTTGAAAAAAGTGATTTTGAAATTACATTTAAAAGAATGTGACTTCTTTTCCATTCAAGGCTCAGCTGGCAAGTATAGCAACACTAAAAAGTCTTACATATCTGATTTAAAAAAAAAATGGGCAGCACCAATTAGGGAATATTTTTTAATAAAAAATAGCCCAGTAAGTTTGTACAGGTAGTCCTCAACTTATGCAACTGAGCGCAAATTTTCTGTTGTTAAGTGAAACATGTCTTAAGTGAGTTTTGCCCCGCTTTATGATATTTCTTGCCATATTTGTTAAGTAAGTTGATAAGTTATTAACCCTTACGCCAGTTAAGTGAATCTGAGTTCCCCACTGGCTTTGCTTGTCAGTGTGATCACATGGCCTCAGGACACAGTAATGATCATAAATATGAACCAGTTGTCAAGCATCAGAATTTGGATCACATGATCATGGGGATGCTGCAAAGGTTGTAACTGTGAAAAACGGTCATAAGTCATATTTTACATAAGCCGTTGAAGAGTCACGAAATGAGCTGTTGTAAGTTGCGGACTAGCTGCACTTCAGCCTACATGCACGTCAATCATAGCCACTCTGGTTGAAAAACGGGGCTCTGTGAAATTTATGCCTTTGAACTGTGGTGCTGGCATAAAAGATTGCACATACCATGGACAGCCAAAACAACTAACAGAAGGGTGGTGAATCGTATTAAACCAGAAACAACACTAGAATCCAAAATCACAACACTACGTCTGACTTACTTTAGCCATGTCATGCGTGCAAATTCATTGGAGAAGCCAATGATGCTCGGAATGGTTAACGGATCAAGAAAAAGGGGCTGCAAAGAACTCGCTGGCTTAATACCCTCGGAGCTGATACAAAGATGAACATCCAACAATTGAGGAAAGCTGAACTTGACAGGATAGCATGGAGACCACTTGCCTATAAAGTGGCCAAGAGTCAGAACTGAATGAATGAATAAAATGTTTGAAATTCAAACAACTATTTTGAGTTTGAAAAGCTTCCAAACTGATCAAAGCAGTCTTTTTCCACTTGAAATAATTTCCGTCCTTGAAATAGGGTAGTTCAAATTTGAGGTTTTTCCAGTTCTAAATGTTTTGCATAGATCTAGCTAGAAAGTTTTTTTTAAAAAAAAAACAGGCAGGGGTTTTTTCCCCCCTCCCCCTTTTCTAATAACTAACTAAAAGAGAGGTTTAGTGTTTGGCTTCACAGCATAATTTGTAGAACAGATTGATTTTTAAAAATGAAAAGGCTAGAAATCTGGGACTGATGGCTTATTCCATAGAGTAATTTCCACTTGTTGTCTTTCACAGATGCCTCGCCTTCACATATTTGTGGTTTCCTTAAGCCATGGAAGGAAATGAGGCATTGTATAGATCACCAAAGAGAAACCTGTAGATTGGTTTTTCACAGATGACCATTTTCAGCAGAATATATATAGTAATCAACCATTAAAGTCGCTGTTCCTGCTCATCATTACACTCTTCTGTATGCATTAATCCACTACTGGTCTCTCCAGTCTTGGGGTTTGAGCTGTCAAGTACCTTCTCTTCATCTGTCTTTTGAAGAAGCTTTTTCTCACTGGATATTCCTGTAACTAAATTATTCTTGACTGTAAACGGAGAGAAAATTTTTAAAAATGTCATTAACAGGTACAGGTTAATTCACATATGACTGGTCCCTTAATGACCTTACAAAGTTACTACAGAGCTACGTACAATTTGTTTTCAGTTAGGACAGCCTTATCCTTGGCATGGTCATGTCATCACATTTTGGGGACTTTGACAACCAGCTCCCCTTTACTGCTGTTTGTACCGTCTCAGTCACACGACCATAAGTTGCAATTTATCTGATAATTTCCAGCATTTACATCCGGTTTCTGGCACAATCCATTGGGAAAGTGGATTTTTTTAACAACCACTGTCTTCGCTTAACAACTGCCACAAAAATTGTCACAATAACCTATGACCATAATTCTGGGCTTAAATATAGTCATAAGTCAAGGACTAGCTGAACAGTTTCCTCACTGGCTTTGCTTTAACAGAACATAATAGAATACCAGAGTTGGAAGGAACCTTAGAGGTCTTCTAGTCCAACCCCCTGCTCAGGCAGGAAACCCTATACAATTTCAGACAAATGGCTGTCCAATCTCTTCTTAAAAACTCCCAGTGTTGGAGCATTTACAATTTCTGGAGCCAAGTTGTTCCACTGATTGTTTTAACTGTCAGGAAATTTCTCCTTAGTTCTAGGTTGCTTCTCTCTTTGGTTAGTTTCCATCCCTTGCTTCTTGTCCTGCCTTCAGGCGCTTTGGAGAATAGCTTGATTTGCTCTTCTGAGAAATTGGAACACTGCTATCATCCCACCCCTAGTCCTTCTTTATACCCTTCATTTTTTAGATGTGAAAGCTTACCTTTATTTTTACAGTACAGTACTGTTCCAGCTCCTAGTGCCAATCCAGCTATGAGCCCAACAGCCAATCCCAACAGTGAAGGAATCACTGCAGTTTGTGGAATTGTAGGGGTAACTGTGGGCCAAGAAGTTGAGAGAAAAAATGTACTCCTAGTACTTTGGGTACCTGGGAGATGAAGAAGAATAATTGCATGTAATAATTGTTATCACTGTGTGTTGGGGGGAGAGAGCACGGGGGGAGGCTCAGCTAATCTCAATGTACACATGTTGTACTTTGACAATAAAGGTTTATTTATTTATTTATTTATTTTATCTCCCTCACCTTCTGGCTGCCAAAGGACAGACTGTTCCAATGGGGTCTCCAAAGCTTCATGTTCTGCTCGACAAACATAAGTCACTTCAACATCATTCTTCTGGGGGAATAAGACACTGTTGATGGAAAACATCCCATCTGGCATGCGGTGCACCTCTGACTTTACATGCTCTTGTGGCACTCCGTTTTGCAACCACTGAATGTGGATTGGAGAGGGATAAAATTTGCTCACACTACACTCAGCTGCTACAAATTTCTCCCCCTGTGGCCTTGTGATCAGTTGAAGGACGGGGCGAGCTGCAAAGAGAGGAAGGAAATTTGAAGCCCTGGATCCAATCGGCCAGTTTTTCTCAAACTTGGCAACTTGAAGATGGGTAGGTTGAGTAACACTGCAATAGACAATTCCTATCATCAGTTCCCAACTCCTTGAAGCCAGCCTGAGATTACAGATAGTCCTCAGCCTACAACCATTTATTTAGTGAGCGTATGAACTTACAGTGGCGCTGAAAAAAATAAGGTATGACCATGTTTCACACAACCATTGAAGCATCCCCATAGTCATGTGATTAAAATTCAGACACTTGGTAACTGGTTCATATTTATGATTGTCGCAGTGTCCTGAGGTCATCTGATCAGCTTTTGCAACCTTCTGGAAGCAAAGTTATTCTTGGCACAGCTGTTGTGTAAACTAGGGTCAGCTGTTTCAGCTGACCAGTTAGGAACACCAAGATCAGTGTCCAGCTACTGACTGTGCCCCTCTTCTGTCTAAAACAGTGTTTCTTAAACTTGGCAACTTTAAAATGCTTGTACTTCAGAATTTGGGGAGTTGATGTCCATGCATCCTAAAATTACCACGTTTGAGAGATCTGAAACAAACACAGGTCATGAGCTACGAAGCTACCTGTCAGCGCTGCTAACATCGGATGTTCTTGCTTTGACAACAGATGGAAATGCAGCCATTTTACTCTTTTGCTTTTAGAGTTAGTTGATGCTGGGAGGAGGAATGTGGATGAGAGTCCAGCTAGTCATAACAATAATAACTCAGCCGTGGGAATCCAAGGTTATTGCTCCCAAAGTTGATAAAGATTTGGCGGCCTGGAGAGCTGGGGAGAAAGCCTGCACTTCAAGCTAATTGGGGAATGTGATTTATGACCGTTAATTGGAGGAGGGAATTGTGCTTTGTTACTTTGTCCTCAGGGGAGGGGAAATCAGTTTTTGGCTTTAACTATGTCATGCCAATACTTTGTTTCTCGAATAAAAGATTCTTTAAGGTAAACAATGCCTCAAAGTTCATTTGAAGAGTTTTCATCTGTTGGAACCATGACGCTACCTGCCTTTGGGCATTCCTGGATCCTACAGGGAGCCAAGATGCCTGATGCCCACCAGTGGGAAACCAGGCAATTTCTAAGCCTTACGGAGCCCTAGGCTCACGATTGACTTGTGCTAGCAGAGCGGTTACAGGGCATAAAGGCCATATATTTACAATCTCAAAGAACCAATCTATCCAGACAGTAAATCTACTGTAGTTTTTATCACGTGCAGTTTGAACAACCATCATTACAGATATATGCAGTTACTGCAATACCCTTGTGTTTTTATTTCTCACTTCTCCTGACCAACAGCAACATCTCTGGGGTCCACATCCAATGTTTGGGGAGCTGCATGTAGCACTGGGACCTTAAATTGTGCACCACTGTGTCTGAAAGGTGCAATGATGTCAAATTGACGTGTGCCATGTTCTGATTCTACAGGGAGCACAATTTAGTACTTTAGTCCCTTCCCCCCCCCCTTTGGCAGATATCCAAGTTGTGCATATCCTTCAGGGTGACATATAAAATATCACATGGTATCTTTCAACTTAGTATCACAACATATACAAGGCCCCAAGAGCTTTTCATCTTCCACTAAATACAGATTAGTTGAAAGAATGACATTACCCATAAGGCAGAAACGTCTGCAAGTTGAGTCTAAAGCCAGCTGTGAACCTAATGGCTGGTTTATGCTACACAACAGTATGGTTTGTTTGGTTCTGACTTTAGGATGTCACGATAACAAGCCACACGACGTTTGTCAGCTAAGGGTCGGTAACTGGGTGGGTCACATAAATATAGTCAATTAGGACTTTTTAAAAAATAAAAATTTAAATAAGCAAGATGATGTTTTCTGCCTTTTGTGGACTCAGCGCTGCCTTTCAGCCCAAATGTCAAGAAACAGGTTAAAATAAAGAGGCTGTGAGTGGACAGCTGGAGAACGGCTGCCAGCAATCCTTGCTTTCCAAGCAAAAGGTCAAACTCACCTTGCAATCGCAACTGGAAATTTAGCACCTCTGGCCCTTCGTTTGCTTGGTGATGGATATGGCAAGAGAAGTTGGCATTGGCATCCGAAAATTCTGGTATGAGCTTCAAGACACTTTCTGCTCTGAACAATTGGCCGGTGCTGGGCTGAGCAGGAGGCTGTTCGGGGCCTTGCACAATCCTATCATTTTGGAACCACGTCATGGATATTTTGCCAGGATAAAAATCTGTTGCTGTACACGCAACCGTGCTTGGCTTGGTCAACTGCACGTTTGTGGAGCCAAGTTTAACAAGTGGGGGAGCTGGGAACAGAGAGGATAGAAGAAGACATTCTTACTGTCTAGGAACCCCATTAAATCCATTAGTGAGCATCCAAGGCCAACAGCTGTGATCCACCTACTGCTATATAGTATTGCTTGGAAATGTACAGGAAGCTGCACCCAAGACAGAATGAGAAAACTCCAAAAACAAGAACAGAAAGATTGTTAGCTTCCTACAGGAAATGTTTCAAAGCTGTAATTTCTCACAAAGGAGGTGGCACTGTTCGAAAGAATGTCTAAACATCTGCACCTGTTTCTCACAATTTTCTTACTCTGGGTCAATAAACAATTGTACATAAACACTGTAACACACATTCAAGTTGTAGAAAGATGCATTTAACTCCATACCAGGTACAGGTTGTATCCAGTTCTGTTGCCTTTGGAATTTACTGAAACACACACACACACACACACACACACACACACAGACATGGTGGCTCAGTGGGTTAGGATGCTGAGATTGTCGATCAGAAGATCGGCAGTTTGGCAGGTCAAATCCCGAGTGCCGCGTAGCAGAGAGCCTGTTACTCGTCCCAGCTTCTGCCAACCTAGCAGTTCGAAAGCACGTAAAAATGCAAGTAGAAAAATAGGGACCACTAAGGTGGGAAGGTAACAGCGCTTTGTGCGCCTTTGGCGTCTAGTCATGCGGGCCACATGACCACGGAGACGTCCTCGGACAAGCGCTGGCTTCTTTGGCTTTGAAACGGAGATGAGCACTGGCCCCTAGAGTCGGAAATGACTAGCACGCATGTGCGGGGGAACCTTTACCTTTACCTTACATACATAAAATGTATGGATGCATTTACATGTAAGAAAAAAAATGTAATAAAGTCAAAGGACACAGACCTACAGTAAGAAGGATTTTGGCTGACAAGTAATTTTGATGGGCAAACCAAGCTAACAAACTTTTCTAGGGAGGAAATTCAAAGAAATTCAAATGAAAAGAAGACACTACTGATAATAATCTCTCCAATGGCCAACAGTGCAGCTCAGATAATGGCTAATCCCAAGAAAAGCAAGATCTGATGACAATTTCAGATGGTACAGATAGCATATAGGTAGATATGACAGGGCCTTATTTTATTTGCATATTCATTCTAATTATGTATATATTTCTTTTAAATTTATATGGGGGTCAGAGGATATACCTGACAAAAAAAAAGGTGGAAGTGGGGCTGGGTGGATTTATTCTCTCCCCCCCCCGCCCCCATTTGCAGAAACTCTCTATTTTTCTATTTAACTCATCTAGTATACTTCGTAATTAGATTTTGATGGTGCATATATTTACATATATATTAGTAACTATGTGTGTGTGTGTGTGTGCTGTATAGAGAGAAACGCACATATATTTACTGAGTATATACATTATATACTCAGCTTGTATAGCAATAAACAGCACTGGATTCCTTTGTTGGGTGTGTGCATGTATCTGGTTTTGTTCCTGTTGGTTCCCACCCTCTGACAAACTGCAACAGCTGATGACGTGTGGTGCGCTGACAGGTAGCAAGGGGGCTGTTGCCTGAAGCAGGATATGGCTCCCTGTTCAGGCAATCTCTTCTCCCACTTGGGAATGTCACAAGTTCCCACCCAGCTTGTTAACAACTGGGTGAATACATCACAAGGAAGAAGTGGTGCTGGCGGAATTGAAAGTCCTCCTGCTTCTGCCAGATCTACAGGTAGTCCTCAACTTAGGACCACAATTGAGCCCAACATTGACGTTGCTAAGTGAGAAATTTTGCCCCATTTTATGACTTTTCTTGCCACATTTGAATCATTGCACTTTTGTTAAATTAGTAACACGGTTGCTAAGTGAATCTGGCTTCCCCATTGACTTTACTTGTCGGAAGGTTGCAAAAAGTGAGCACATGACCCTGGGAGACTGCAGCCTTCATAAATCTGAGTCAGTTGCCAAGCACCCGAATGTAAATCACGTGACCGTGAGGAATGCTGCAAAGGTCAGAAGTGTGAAAAAATGGTCATGTCAATTTTTTCAGTGCCGTTGTAACTTCGAACGGTCATTAAGTGAACTGTTGTAAGACAAGGACGACCTGCATTTCAACCTACGTGCATGTCAATCATAGCCACTCTGGCTGAAAAACAGGGCTCTATAAAATTGAGGCCTTTGAACCATGGTGCTGGCATAAATGATTGCATAAACCATGGACAGCCAGAACAACTAAGAGGAAGGTGCTGAACTGTATTAAACCAGATTGTCCTATCAGGAGACATCACCTGCTGACAAGTCTTTGGGCAGATCATGCAAAGCTACTTCTTTAACGGGTCTCCATCCCTGTGACTCAAGCACTGTAGCTAAAGTGGAGGTGGATTGTATCTTCCTGGTAAAGCAAGAAGTAGATGTAGTCCTCGACTCCTGACCATTCAATTAGTGACCGTGTGAAATCGCAACAGGACTGGAAAATATTACTTATAACCAGTCCTTGCCCTTACAACTGTCACAGGTGTCCCTCCCAGTTGTGTGATTAAAATCCTGGTGCCTGGCCCTGCGGCGCTAATTTTTTTAGATGCTGAAAAAGCTTTTGATCAATTGAATTGGCAATTTTTGATGAAAGTTTTAGATAAAATGAATTTTGGGGATAAATTTCTGCAACCAATTAGGGCATTATATCAAAAACAAACTGCCCGAATAATAGTTAACAATAGTTTGACTGAAGCATGTAATATTGAGAAGGGCACAAGGCAAGGGTGTCCGTTATCGCCTTTATTATTTGTGTTAACATTGGAGATATTACTAGTAAAAATACGGAATTCGGAAAGAATTAAGGGTATACAAATTAGAGATCAGGATTATAGATTGAGGGCGTTTGCAGACGATCTGGTTGTTACAGTGACCCAGCCAGAAAACTCTGTTGTGGACCTGATGGAGATAATAATGCAATATGGGAGGGTTTCTGGATTTAAAGTTAACGCACAAAAAACTAAAATTTTGGCCAAAAATATGACAGTATCGCAAAAGGCTCTTTTAGAAGGATTAACTGGATTTGAGATTGCTAAAAGGGTCAAATATTTGGGGGTGTTTTTGTCACCCTCTAATACAAAGCTATATAAAAATAACTATGAAAAATTATGGGGAAAAATTCAAAAAGAAATGGAGAGTTGGGAAAAATTGCAATTGTCTTTGTTGGGAAGAATCGCAGCAGTGAAAATGAATGTCCTGCCTAAATTTTTATTCTTATTTCAAATGATACCGGTTCTTAAGAAAGATTCTAATCTGGAGGAATGGCAGCGAGGTATCAATAAATTTGTTTGGGCAGGGAAAAGGCCACGAGTTAAACTTAAGATTATGCAGGATACTCGTGAAAGAGGTGGTCTTAAAATGCCTAATCTTAAATTATATTATGAAGCTGCTGTGTTAGCAGGAATAAGTGATTGGATTAATTTGACACAAGAGAGATTATTAAATCTTGAGGGCTACGACTTGTTATTTGGCTGGCATGCATATTTGTTGTATGATAAGAAGGTAGACAGTGTGTTTAAAGTGCATATCTTAAGACAGGCATTGTTGAGAGTTTGGAAGAAGTATAGACATAAGTTAGATTGTAAGATACCATTATGGGCAATCCCAAAACACGCAATAGAAAATATAAATGTTGGTTTTAAACATGATGTAACTACGTATAAGGAGATTTTAAGTTTGGAAAGAAATGTCTGGTGTCTGAAACCGTACAGCCTCTTGCGAGATGAGAAGATTGTTCAAACTTGGTTTCAATATATTCAGCTATGGGCCAGGTGGAAAGAAGATCAGAAAACTGGTTTTACAATGACTGATGAAAATCTGATTAAGCAAATTAGAAATCAGGGTCCAGCACATATCAAATGGATATATCTTGCATTGATAGAAATTGACTCAGAAACAGAACTTGTTAAAGATTGTACGATAAAATGGGCCCAAAACATCCAAGAAGTTATTACAATGGACACGTGGGAGAAGATCTGGGTGAGGAACGTAAAATTTACACAAGCTCAAAACTTAAGAGAGAACTTTTATAAAATGTTTTATAGATGGCATTTAGCTTGCAAGTATGTATCCGAATTATCAGCCCAAATGCTGGAGGTGTGGTGATGAAGATGCAACATATTTTCACATATGGTGGACTTGTAAAAAGGTTAAGGCCTTTTGGATAAAAATTTGGTGGAATATGCAGAAGATTTTCAAGCAAAGGATAAAGTTTTGTCCGCAACTTTTTTTGCTGGGTATAATTACAGATGCTACGGTTGTGGACACTAAGCTGATGTTGAATTTAATTACGGCAGCAAGACTTTTAATAGGTCAGTATTGGAAGAAGGAGGAACTGCCGACTATAGAGGAATGGACTTTAAAGGTTTCTGACCTGGCAGAAATGGCAAAGATCTCGGCTTATTTGAAAGATCATTCGCAAGAACGCTATATTATGGAGTGGAAAAAATGGATTGAATATATCCAGAAGAAATATGGGACTAAAAAGTTTCATTTAGCATTTGAATAAGTCTTCCTTTTTATTTTCTTTTTTTATATGAAATATTAGTATTGTTTGTAGTTATCTTATATGAGCTAGAGAGTGATAGATTTAAGAATTTATTGTTGGTAGCATATGGATGTTAATGATTGTTCCTTGTTTTTATACCCTGTACTTAGCTCTGGGAAGTGGGGGGGGAGGGGGGAAAGGGGGGGAGCGGTAGGGAGGGATAGGTAGGGGAGGGGGGATTGTTAAAGATAAAATGTATTTTAAAACTTTTCAATAAAAAAAAAAATCCTGGTGCCTGGCAATTGCCATTTATTATGACATTTGCAGTGTCCAGGGGCCACAGGATTACAATTTCTGGCTTTTATTGCCAGCTTCTGGCAAGCAAAATCGCTGAAAATCAGATTCGCTTAACAGCAATGTGATTCACTTAACAGCCACAGTGATTTCTTTAATGACCGCAGCAAAAAAAAAAGTCGTAAAATTGGGCACAACTCGCAAAAGCCGCTCTTCATAGTGACAGGCATTCCAGCCTGATTGTGGTCATATCTTGAGGGCTCCCTGTAATTGAAAATGTTTTCAAGCAAAACGAAAACAAAAACAAAAGCCTGGTGCTGTAGATATTACTGAGTAAGTATGTTTTAGCATCATTAATAGTCAGTGACCCCTAACTCCCTCCAAAAGACTTTTAAAATTGTGGTCTAGATCGGGGGTAGGCAATTAATTTTCCCAAGGAGCCACATTGGAAACTGGGACTGTTGTGGAAGGCTGTCGCCGCCACCCCCTGCCCTCCTGCCACCCCACCCCTGCCCTCCTCCCCCGACGTCCCCACCCTTTCCCCCACTGCCAATGCCATGCCTCCCACCAGATGTGGCCCACTGGTAATAAAATGCCCATCCAGATCAAGGGTTTTGACCTGTGTTGTGTTCACGCTTAAAACATCTTTAAGGTTAACGTAGCACCCTCATCCCGTTTCCCTTGATTTCCTTTACCTTCCACTCTCAACTCTACTGACTGTTGTTCAAGGTCAGGGCTGTAGATAACAATGCAAGTATAAGTGTTGCTATCTGCATCCTGCACATCTGGAAGTAGAAGGCTGGCATTGCCCCGTAGCAGGTCTTCAGGAGACATCTTTGCCCCTTGGTGAAAGACTTCTAACTTATCTTCATACTTAGCAATATCTCTGGTGCCCACACGCCACGTCACAGCCAGGCGTTCGAGATCTATGTGCCCAGAAGAATCCTGGAAGTAACAAGGCAGGAGGACATCAGAACCCGGTTTGGCTTGAATTGTTCCTTCGGGGAGCGTAACGCTCAAAGCTGCCTCTGAAAGAGAAAGACAGCAGGACGAATTGCCGTTAGAAAATCAACAGACAGCAGGATGAATTGCCATTAGAAAATCAATAAGATTTCTGCTTATTTGAAGGATCATTCACAAGAAAGGTACATTTCGGTTTGGAGAAGATGGATAGATTATATCCAGGATAAATGTGGGACTAAAAAGTTCCATTTAGCTTATGAGTAAATTTTAGATTGTTATTATTATATTTAGTATTAGTATTGTTTGATAATTTGGATATTTTTTGTTTGCTTGTATTTTTGTTATAGGGAGTTAAAGCGTATTATGTATTTGGTTATTTATATAGTTGGTTAATGTTAGCTAGATTATGATTATTATATATTTGTAACCCTGTAATCAGCTCTGGGAAGTGGGGGGAGGGGGGGTCAAGGGTGGGTTGGGGGGGATAATATTGTAATTTTTACAAAACTTTTCAATTAAAAAAAAAGAAAATCAACAGAAGGCACCACAGTTCACTTAGTGACCGTTCGCAATTACAATGGCACTGGGGGAGAAAAAAAATGACCATTTTTCATGCTTATGACTTTTGCAAACGCTTGGCAACTGACTCGCATTCATTATGGTTGCAATGCCCTGAGGTCAAGTGATCACCAATTTGCAGCCTTCTTCTAAGAAAGTCACCAGAGAAACCAGATTTATTTAACAACAGTGTTATTAGCTTAACAACTCCAGAGATTGACTTAACAATTGTGACAGGAAAGGTTGCAAAATGGGGCAAATTCACTTAACAAATGTGGCAGGGGTGGGTGGGTGGGTGGTGGTGTATGAGCTGAAGCGGTGGCAGCACCGCACAGGCCTGAGGGAGAGTCAGCTGGAGCTGCGGTTTTGCTGGGGCTCTGTTGAGGCCCAGGATCGGCGCATATGGCTCCAGCTGATCGGGGCATCCAGTGGCCTGGGGAAGAGTGATGGGAGCTGGGGAGCTGCTGGGGGTGGTGGTGGTGCTGGCCAGGATCCAAGAAAGAGGGCACGAAGCTCCTGATGAGTGCTACTGGAAAAGGCCAGAGAGGCAGTGGGTGACTGGATAAGGGAGGAGAGAAGGGGATATAAAAGGAGGGTGTTTTGGTGGGAAAGGAGAGGGGTGAAGAGGGACAAATGGTGATAGGGAGAATAGGAGAGGCTTCTGTGAGGCAAGCCTAAGGAGAGATGGGGGATAGATTAAGAGAGGCTTCTGTGGCAAGCCTGAGGGAGAGAAGGGGACAGAATAGGAGAGGCTGTTGCGGGGCAAGCCTGAGGGAGTGAGTTTGAGTGAAAGGGAGGAGCAGAGACTGTGGAAGGAGAGCCCCTCGTGCAGTGCGAGAGAGAGAGTGGAAAAGACAGAGAAGAAGGGCTGACCAGCCACCTGAATACCTCCCCTTTGTGTGACCCGCCTGCTGAAACTGATCACCACTCCACCATCTGACCCAGGCAAGCAGAGGTGCCTGAGCGAGGGACCACTGCGGACCGGCAGCCATACCAAGAGGGCCAGGAGGACCCGGACTCCAGCGATCCTTACAGGGGTAGCGCTACACAAATGTTTCACTTAGCAACAGAAATTTTGGGCTCAGTTATGATCATATGCCAAGGACTACCTGTATGTGGCCTGGCATCCACATAAGTTCAAGACTGTCTATTTTAGTGAATAGAATAGAATAGAATAGAATAGAATAGAATAGAATAGAATAGAATAGAATAGAATAGAATAGAATAGAATAGAATAGAATAGAATAGAATTCTTTATTGGCCAAGTGTGACTGGACACAAAAGGAATTTGTCTCCGGTGCATAAGCTCTCAGTGCACATACAAGCAACAAGTGATAAATCGTGATCACAATCATAAGATAGAATAATCATAAATCATAAGATGCAACAGTCAGTGATAGTCATAGGATACTAAATTACCAGTTAACATAAATCATAATAGGATACTAATAAAAAACATTAACATAAATCATAAGATACAAACAACAAAGTTATAGCCATAAGAAACTACGGAAATAGGTAATAGGAAAGATGAGAAGGGTAATAGTAATACAGCCCTACTAGGTAGTTTGACATCCCAGGCGTAAGACAGTATTGTGGGAATTAGTTGTTTAGCGGAGTGATGGTATGGGGTGGGGGGGAACTGTCCTTGTATCTAGCTCTTGTATCTAGAGGTCTTCTCAGCTGAGATCAACCCATCTGAAGAGATCTTCCGAGGAAAAGCTGGTTTTGATCCCCACGTTTTTGTGAGCTGGTAAGGGGTTGAAGCCAGAAAGTGGTTTTTTTTTCTCATCATGGCATCTCTTCAGAAGGCAGGCTGGGCCCTCAATGATGGTCTTGTGAAGATAGTGAAGACCCAGCACTTTTGGATGGTGCACAATGCACCATCTGAAACAAAATTTTATTGCTTAATTCATTAGTCAGGGTATGGCTATTTATTGTTGTTTCATTTTGACCTTGCTGCTCTAAATTTATATATACATATATATATATATATATATATATATATATATATATATATATATATATATATATATATATATATATATATATTTGTTTTCGTAGATTCTCGCGGGTGTCTGTATGTGTAGATCTAGAGTCTCGGGTTTCTTCCCGCGTTCCTTTCATCTTCAGAAAGTTGTGGCGACGTTTCGACGAAATCACATCCGTCATCATCAGGCCGGAGTGTTCCTCCTGCTGCTTCCAGGAGCAATGCGTGGTCTGGCTGTTCCTTTCTTTCCAACTGCCGGTGGGGCTGAGTTCTGACTGGGTGGAGGCGTGGCTGCTTTCTGATTGGGTGGGGGGGGTGTCCTCCGACTGGGTGGAGGCGTGGTTGTCTTCTGATTGAGTGGAGGCATGGCTGTCTTCTGATTGGGTGGGGTGTGTTCTGAATGGGTGGGGTTTTTTGTTGTGTTGTAATATCCTGAGTGTTGTGATTTGGTGTCCTGAGGAGTGGGCTGTGTAGTGGCCTCCAGAGCTTTGGTTTGGCTCCGAGTTCGAGGACCTGCTATGTATCTCTGGTATGGGTCAGTCAGGTTCGTGTGTGCGTTCTTCTGCTTGGGTGATGGCACTTTTGCTTGACTTGTTCTGTCTTCTGTGTGGGAGAGTTTTTGTTCTGGGTGTGGATGAGTCTTGCTGGGGCTGGTGGCATTTGGGGTTGTTTGTTGGTTTTTTAAATCCTTGTTTGCTGAAATTCGTTTCTCTATCAATGCTGGTTTCCAAATGGCATGTAGGCGGGAGGTGTCGTCTCGCTTGTTCATACTGTCTGGGTGTTTTTCTATTTCAATGGCTTCTCTGATTATTCTGCTATTGAGATGTTCTATTTTGGCGATTGTTTTTGTACCTTCAAAATTGATGTTGTGTCCCGTAGTGTTTATGTGTTGTACTAGTGGAGATGTGTGATCTTTTTTCTGTACTGAGTTCTTATGTTCTTCTACACGTACCTCTATTCTTCTGTTAGTCTGTCCGATGTATGTTGCTGGACAGGAGGCGCATGGGATTTGGTATATGCCCTGGTTTTCCAGTTCTATTTTGTCTTTGGGATTTCTCAGGATGGTTGATATCTTTCTGTCAGTGTTAAATGCAGTTTTGATGTTATGTTTGCGTAGTACTTTACTGATTTTGTCGGTTGTTCCTTTTATGTAGGGCAAGATGGCTCGTCCGTTGTTCTGTTCTTCTTCTTGGATGTTTTTCTGTTTCGGAGTCCCCTGCTGAATCATATTGGTGATTTTGTTTTTTGTTTTTTCAGGACACCAAATCACAACACTCAGGATATTACAACACAACAAAAAACCCCACCCATTCAGAACACACCCCACCCAATCAGAAGACAGCCACGCCTCCACTCAATCAGAAGACAACCACGCCTCCACCCAGTCGGAGGACACCCCCCCCACCCAATCAGAAAGCAGCCACGCCTCCACCCAGTCAGAACTCAGCCCCACCGGCAGTTGGAAAGAAAGGAACAGCCAGACCACGCATTGCTCCTGGAAGCAGCAGGAGGAACACTCCGGCCTGATGATGACGGATGTGATTTCGTCGAAACGTCGCCACAACTTTCTGAAGATGAAAGGAACGCGGGAAGAAACCCGAGACTCTAGATCTACATATATATATATATATATATATATATATATATATATATATATATATATATATATATATATATATATATATATATATATATATATATATATATATATATATATATATATATATATATATATATATATATACATACACACACACACACATATATATACATATACATATATATAAATTTATATATATATATATGTGTGTGTGTGTGTGTGTGTGTGTATGACAAATAAATACATAATTGGGATGAGAATGGTATATATCCTTCAGGTGAAGGTTTATTCTTTGACTGAACTACAATGATAAGAATTCCTCGAATGCAGGTTCCTTCCGAAATTCATCATCTGTTTCCACCTTATCTAGAGCAGTAAAATATTATTTCAGGGAAAGTTTGGAGAGCCTTTTTTCTTTCTAATGATCTCCTCTAACTGAGGGCATCTCTTGACATTTGAACAGTGTGCCGAAAGCTGCCATTTCAAAGTGATATAAAAGTTCATGACTTAGCCTAATACAACAAAATCAATTAGTGTCAGGATCCCAAGAACCAGTGCTTTTTTTTGTCATAGAACGCACAGTTGTCGTTGTTGTGTCGAAAATAGGAAGAGAAAGATGGGTTGTATATGTTTGCCACCTTATTTGTAAAAATAATGAGAAAGAGAAAGAGAGAGAGAGGGAGGGAGAGAGGGAGGAAAGAAAGAAAGAAAGAAAGAAAGAAAGAAAGAAAGAAAGAAAGAAAGAAAGAAAGAAAGAAAATCTCCCTTCTGAGAATCCAGCCCTCTTGAACTTTGATCTACCAATCCTCATTGCCACAGGTCTCCAAAAATGACCATCAAGCTGGGTCCGTTGCCTCCCCATTGCAATAGCCAATTGCAAGATACTGGGCACCATCCACAGCTTCTCTCACCCTGTTGTTGGTTGCTGTTCTTGGCCCCACCCCACAAAACAGATGACGGACCATGTTATCAACAGCATTGCGAGTAAACACCAATTGCATGGTTTTCCTTGATAAGCCGCCCACGATTAAGCCTTAAATTTGACATCCTTGAGGACAGAAAAGGAAAAAAGACATTCCCATCCCATGGGCTGAAAAGGGAAATGGCGGAACTCTTTGCCAATTTTCTGTGCTTAAAAAAAGACAAAAGAAAGAAGGACGTGGATTAAAATTGTAAAAAAAAAAAACAACTAACACAAACTAAAGAAAAAAGAACGGTAGGGAAAAATAAAAAGCAGATGAAAAAGGAACCAGAGAAAAGAAAGAATATTATAAGAAAAAGAAAGCCATAAAGAAGTGACTTCAAACCTTCACTACTACATAGTTCATGCTACGGCATAGTTTGAACCTTCATAGTCCGGTCCATATAGTAGCATATTATATAGACAAATGTAGTAAGTCTTCAACCCCCCCTTTAAGGTTCCATACAGCTACTGTATCTCTTGGTCCCACATCCCATCCCCATCCCTTATCTGCAGGATAAGCAAATCCACACACAACACGGTCAACTTTCCTACCCCGTTATCGGCAAAAAAAAGTCCGCAAAGGATTGCCAGAATTTTTGAAGTTCAAGTCCGCACATCTTAAAACTTGCCCAAGTTTGGGAAAAAAAAAACAAAACGGCGCTCGGAGCCGTTTATTATAAAAGACCGATCTGGAAATGCCTGCGCCACAGGATCGCAGCGCGGGGTGGGGGTGGGGGAGAAATGGGGTCCTAACCGTTTTTCATCCGCTTAAGGCCGGGGGTCTTCAAACTTGGCCCTTTTATGACTTGTGGACTTCAACTCCCAGAATTCCTCAGCCAGGTGCCTGGCTGAGGAATTCTGGGAGTTGAAGTCCACAAGTCATAAAAGAGCCAAGTTTGAAGACCCCTGGCTTAAGCAAATCCACCTAGGCTCAGAAGACTTCGGGGCGATTTCCCACGATAACCCCGCTGCGCCTTTTTCCTTGGAAGAATTAACTGCAATTGGAGTGGGGTTTTTTTTTTGGAGGGGGGGGGGAAAGAGGTGGTTAAAAAGCGAAAGACTTTCCGCCCAGCATCCAGGTACAACATCGCTCCTCTCCCGTCTCTGGCCTGGCTTCGCTCCCAGTCAACGTCCCGGGACGGTTCCCGAGCCCGGTGGATGCTTGGGCGATTCGGTTTTCTGGTTACTTACGTGTAAACGGCAAATACACCAAGAGGCAAGCGAAGGATCCGAAGGAGAGCGACATGCTTATTTTTAATCCTACGTTACAGTTTCGCTTTCGTCTGGCGTTCGCCCATGCTCAGCGTTTTGTTTTGTTTTTTCCGTTTTCCGATTAATCGAGAGGGGAGGGGGGGGAAACACCCACCCACAGAGCTGAAAATTAATTTACGGTATAATAAACGATAGTTACCCCGCGAAAAAGGGGAGGGAGTGGGAAGAAATTGAATTGAATAATAATAATAATAAAAAGCTAAATAAAGACAAACTGGGGACGGGTAGTTTACCCGAATGACGCGAATTCAAATAAAAATTTAAAAAAAAAACTTGTTGAGAGCACAAACTTGATGAGAAGCAGAAGACAATCCAGTAGAGAATGTTTGATTTTATGGGATATAAAGGTAAAGGCTCCCCCCCAAAAGGGACGCGGTGGCTCAGTGGGTTGGGGCGCTGAGGTTGTCGATCAGATGGTCGGCAGTTTGGCGGGTCGAATCCCGAGTGCCGCGTAACAGAGTGAGCGCCTGTTACTCGTCCCAGCTTCTGCCAACCTAGCAGTTCGAAAGCACATAAAAATGCAATATGGTTCCGTGCGCCTTTGGCGTCTAGTCATGCCGGCCACATGACCACGGAGACGTCCTCGGATAAGCGCTGGCTCTTTGGCTTTGAAACGGAGATGATGAGCACCCAGTGGCGTAGCGTGGGTTGTCAGCACCCGGGGCAAGGCAAGTAATTTGTGCCCCCTAACCTGTGGATTTTAGCACTTGAGTCTCTTCCACTAGCTCAGGAATTCTGGGAGTTGAAGTCCATGAGTCATAAAAGAGCCAAGGTTGCCTACCCCTGAGTTAGGTTCAAGGCAAAAAAGGGTCTCTGGAGAAGAGGGAAAATGCTAGTTTAAAACTGAAACAAGGCAACTTTAAGGTGCCTCAGCTGTGATTTAGGATGAGATAAAGAGAGGACATGGCGTTGAAAATGGTTAATGGGGCATGTTTGTTCCACTCTTAGTGGACGTCAGGATAAACCCCACGAGAGAATGACCTTACAACAGATGTGAATAGGCTTGGACTACGTTTGTAGATTGAGTGCATACATCACATGGAGTGATGATGGGCTTCATCAAGATTTATGATCCCACAATTGGCTAGTTTTCTCCATCTTGTCCTAAACCCTGGATACCAACCACGGTTTATGGCTTAGCATGTGGCGTGGGGTTGACCCAACATGTTAGGCGACAAACAATGACTTCCAACTTACAATGCCTCAGCTTCCCAAGGTTATTCCAAAGCCGGAAAAGCCAACCAACCCACCCTCCAGCTTTGCCTGCTTAGGCTGAACCCCAGGAACTCATACTTGCTGTGGCGCCCGACCCATTTTCTGCCCAGACGCTGCTTATCCAAGCCAAGCCGCCTCCTTCTCTTTGGCACCTCACCCCAAAGATTCGCCGGCCTGGCTGGAAACTCTCGCTGCTGGTGACGTGTGTCGGGGAGGGGGCGGTCCCGATCGCCGATGCACGGTTGGATCGGCAACCTGCCGACGCAGCTTTCGTTCCAGAGCAGGGACCCCCGGAGAGACGCTGCAGCAATCCTCCCCCCGCGGGAAATCCACCCTCTTTCAAGCCCCGCCGTGCCCCCCCCCCCGCCTTTGGCAACCCCGGGAGCACCTTGGGAGAGCCTCCGCAGCGGAGCCCCGGGCTTGCAGGAGGGCCGCGCTCTGTGCACGCTCAGGAGCCGCCTTCTCCTTTGCGGGGGGGGGAGGAGGGAGAGAAGGCTTCCGTCCAGCGCCAGAGCGAAGGCGGAGCGGCCCGAAGGAGGAGTCACGCTGTGTGGTTGTGTGTTTGTGTGTGTGTGTGTGTGTGTGTGTGTGGCGCGCCGTGGGGCGTCAGGCCCTTCCTGGCTGGGGCTCCGGTGCCTCCGCCCTACCGGATCCCGGCGCCGTCGAGCGTGCCCCCCCCAGAAGTTGCGCCCGGTGCAGCCGGCCCCCCCTGCACCCCCCACGCTACGCCACTGTGAGCACCGGCCCCTTTAGGTTCCCCTGCACATGCATGCTAGTCGTTTCCGACTCTAGGGGCCGGTGCTCATCCCCGTTTCAAAGCTGAAGAGCCAGCGTTTGTTTGAGGACATCTTCCGTGGTCATGTGGCCGGCATGACTAGACGCCAAAGGCGCACGGAACGCTGTTACCTTCCCACCGTAGTGGTCCCTATTTTTCTACTTGCATTTTTACGTGCTTTCGAACTGCTAGGTTGGCAGAAGCTGGGATGAGTAACAGGCGCTCACTCTGTTATGCGGCACTCGGGATTCGACCCGCCAAACTGCTGGCCTTCTGATCTTCTGAACTTCTGATTATGGGATATATCATGGGATATATTATGGGATATAGGACCTGATAAAACAGATAGCAAGAGAAATAAGAACAATAATATGTTTTGACAAGTTTTTCCAGTTTGTTAATGTAATGTATTGGGCCTTTTACTGGGAACTGTTTTCACGTGTCTTTGAATGCTGCTTGAAATTGCTTAATTAGGGTGTTGCTGGCTACTCAGGACAATCACTGGTTGGCTCTGGGGTGGGAATAGGTTCCTTCAAACCTATTGGCCGCCTAGCAGCCAACTGTATAAGTAGTTGCGTGGAAGCCTCTGTTTTCAGTTCTGTTCCTGTTACTACAATAAAGCAATGTTTCTGTTTGAACCCTCTGGTCTCCCTTCTGCTTCCCAAGAACCCACTACACAACAGTTAACATCGGTGCAATGAGAACTTTCTTATACAGTAATTGGCCTTATTCAAGATGGCAACGAGGACGTTTATGGCAAGGAGGCTGAGGGTTTGATGAACTGGTGTAAGAAAAACAGTCTAGTTTTAAACGTTGGAAAAACCAAAGAGATCATTGTCAATTTCAGAAAAGGCAGGCACAGCCACACTCCTCTCTGTATTAATGATTCACCTGAGGGGACGGTTGCCAGCATCAAACTTCTGGGTGTGCAGTTAACGAGTAGGCTGGCTTGGTTGCTCAACAGCAGGACACTGGTGAAGCGAGCACAGCAGCGCTTGCTTTTTCTGCATCACAAGAGAAAAGCACATCTTCCTTCCCCTGTCCTTACCACTTTGTACAGAGGGACAATCGAGAGCATCCTGTCATAATGCGTTACTGTCTGGTTTGGAAGCATCACTGCTTCAGACAGGAAGGCGGTGCAGAGAGTGGTGAGGATGGCAGAAAAGATTATCGGCAGTTCCCTCCTGTCCGGCGGGGGTGGTGGATATGAGCATTGTTTGAGCAGGGTCCGCAGGATTGTCTGGGACAATATACATCCTTGTCACAATCTATTTTCTTTGTTACTTCCTGGGAGGAGGCTTCATGGTATCTGAAGCAGAACATCCAGTTTCGGTCACAGTTTTATTCCATAGCTTTGGAGGGCAAGCTGTTGCACTGGTTAATTGTCCTCACTGTTAGGAAGTTTCTCCTTAATTCCAGGTTGCTTCTCTCCTTGATTAGTTTTCATTGTTTCTTGTCCTACCCTCTGGTGCTTTGGAAAATAAGTTCACCTCCTCTTCTTTGTAGCAGCCCCTTACATACTGGAATCATTTCACCCCTAGTCCTTCTTTAGACTGGCAATATGCAATTCCTTCAACCGTTCTTCATATGTTTTGGTCTCCAGACCTTTAATCATCTTAGTTATTCTTCTTTGCACTTTTTCCAAAGTCTTTTTTGTAATGTACTGACCAAAACTGGATGCAGTATTCAAGGTGTGGTCATACTAAGGATTTATAAAGCAGTACTAATACTTCACATGATTTTGATTCTATACTAAGGTGACTTTGGTCTATATTTGGAGCAACTGTTCGTGAGAATGAATTCCTTTGGGCTATGACTGTGCATTTAAGAATTTCCAAGAGAAAGTAACAACGAAGCTTATTATGATTCGTTTCACCATCAACCAGATGTTCAGACTGGATTGTCATTTTTATCTACCTATCAAGACCTTCCCAAGAACCTGGGATAGGCATATGTTGGTGTTAAAGGTATTGTCACTAGATGTAAACTATTCCAAATAAAGTTTCCTTTTGCAGTTGACTGATGTAATTTTGTCAATGCCGATGGTATTTAAGTAGTGCTCCAGATGTTTGGGGATTATTCTGATGATTGATTTTAGGTTTTTTATGAGAACTAAGAAAAACAGGAATTCCTTTGGTGCTCCAGCTGTGTTGAGATTGCACCCAAGGTACTAACTTTGCTTTCTTTTGCCATAGTTGTTCTATTTCTATTTGCAAGTCTTTGTATTTTGTTATCTTCTCCAGCTTTCCCCCCCACACACACACTACCCTTCTGTCTGCACTACTGCCATAGCCACTATCCAGACTTTTTTTGTCTATCTTATCCATAATTGTTAAGTCTGGTGTGTTATGTAGCAGGTGCCTTTCTATTTGAATTTTAAAGTTCTAGACTAGAGTAGTTTAACTTCTTCATTTTCTGTTACTTTCTCTACTTTATGGTCCCACCAGTTCTGGTTAAACAAATCACTGCAATTTTTAAGTGAATTATATGATCATTAAGAGAATCCAGCTTCCTCATTAACTTTGCTTACTATAAGCTAGCTGGGGAGGTCACAAATGGCAATCCCACGGTCCCAGATGTTGCAACTGTTGTGAATACAGGCAATCCTTCACTTACCACCACAAATGAACCCAAAATTTCTGTTGTCAAGTGAAGCCTTTGTTAAGTGAGTTTTGCTCCATTGTAAAACCTTTCTTGCCACAGTTGTTAAGTGCATCACTGCAGCCGATAAGTTATTATCCTGGTTGTTAAGTGAAACTGGCTTTTCCATTGACTTTGTTTGACAGAAGGCCAGAAAGGGTGATCACATTACCTCTGGACACAGCAACGGCCATAAATATGAACCAGTTGCAGAGCATCTGAATTTTGATCACATGATCATGGGGATGCTGCAAAGCCATTGTAACTTTGAACAGTCACTACATGAACTGTTGTAAGTCGCGGACTAGCTGTACTTCAGCCTACATGCACGTCAATCATAGCCACTCTGGTTGAAAAACGGGGCTCTGTGAAATTTATGCCTTTGAAGTGTGGTGCTGGCATAAAAGATTGCATATACCATAGACAGCCAAAACAACTAACAGAAGGGTGGTGAATCGTATTAAACCAGAAGCAACACTAGAATCCAAAATCACAAGACTACGTCTGACTTACTTTAGCCATGTCATGTGTGCAAATTCATTGGAGAAGCCAATGATGCTCGGAATGGTTAACGGATCAAGAAAAAGGGGCTGCAAAGAACTCGCTGGCTTAATACCCTCGGAGCTGATACAAAGATGAACATCCAACAATTGAGGAAAGCTGAACTTGACAGGATAGCATGGAGACCACTCGCCTATAAAGTGGCCAAGAGTCAGAACTGAATGAATGAATAAAATGTTTGAAATTCAAACGGGCCCATTTTGAATATCAGACAACTATTCTGAGTTTGAAAAGCTTCCAAACTGATCAAAGCAGTCTTTTCCCACTTGAAATAATTGTTTCATGCTTGAAATAGGGTAGTTCAAATTTGAGGTTTTTCCAGTTCTAAATGTTTTGCATAAATCTAGCTAGAACTTTTTTAAAAAAAAAGCCAGGCAGGGGTTTTTCCCCCCTCCCCCTTTTCTAAAAACTAACTAAAAGAGAGGTTTGGTGTTTTGCTTCACAGCATAATTTGTAGAACAGCTTGATTTTTAAAAATGAAAAGGGTAGAAATCTGGGACTGATGGTTTATTCCAAAGAGTAATTTCCACCTGTTGTCTTTCACAGATGCCTCGCCTTCACATATTTGTGGTTTCCTTAAGCCATGGAAGGAAATGAATCATTGTACAGATCACCAAAGAGAAACCTATAGATTGGTTTTTCACAGATGACAATTTTCAGAAAAATATATATGGTAATCATCCAGTCAAAGTCGCTGTTCCTTCACATCATTACACTCTTCTGTATGTATTAATCCACTACTGGTCTCTCCTGTCTTGGGATCTGAGCTGTCATGTACCTTCTCTTTATCTGACTTTTGAAGAGGACTTTTCTAAATGGGTGTTCCTATAACTGAATTATTCTTCACTGTAAATAGATAATTAAAAAAGTGTCGTTAACAGGTACAGGTTAATTCACATATGACTGGTCCCTTAATGACCTTACCAAGTTACTACACAGCTACTTACAACTTGTTTTCAGTTAGGACAGCCTTATCCTTGGCATGGTCATGTCATCACATTTTGGGCACTTGGCAACTGGCTCACCTTTACTGCTGTTTGTACTGTCTCGGTCACATGACCATAAGTTGCAATTTATTTGATCGTTTCCGGCATTTACATCCGTTTTTTGGCATAAAAAGGCCATGGGGGAAATGGATTTCCTTAACAGCCACTGTCTTCACTTAACAACTGCCACAAGATTGTAAAAAAAAAATGGGTCTGGTCACGTGTTGCTTTAACGGAGGACCACAACAACCTATGACCATAACTCTGGGCTCAATTATAATCATAGCTCAAGGACTAACTGTACTGTGGCCTCTTCCATCCTAGTTTTTTCCCTGTGTTTGCTTTGTCTCTCCCCTTCATCCTTGCCATTAAACTCTTCATTTTTTAGATGTGAAAGCTTACCTTTATAGTATGCTATTCCACCTGCTAGTGCCAATCCAGACCCAAGTCCAAGAATGAATCCCAACAACCAAGGAATCACTGCACTTGTACCTGTGGGCCAAGATGGCGAGAGCAGAAATGTATTCCTAGTACTTTGGATACCTGGGAGACCAGGATGAATAATCGCATCTCTCTCACCTGGCCGCCAAACGACAGACTGTTCCAATGGGGTCTCCAAAGCTTCATGTTCTACTCGACAAATATAAGTGAGTTTAACACCACTCGTCTTTGGGAATAAGACACTGTTGATGGAAAACATCCCATTTGGCAAGTGGTGCACCTTCGACTTTACAAACTCTTGTGGCACTCCGTTTTGCAACCACTGAATGTGGATTGGAGAGGGATAAAATTTGTTCACATTGCACTCAGCTGCTACAAATTTCTCCCCCTCTGGCCTTGTGATCAGCTGAAGGATGGGGCGAGCTGCAAAGAGAGGAAGGAAACTTGAACTTCTGGATCCAATATGCCAGTGTTTCTCAACCTTGGCAACTTGAAGATGGGTGGACACTGCAATAGACAATTGCCATCATCAGTTCCCAACTCCTTGAAGCTAGTCTTGGACCCACCTGAGATTACAGGTAGTCCTCAACCTACAACCATTTATTTAGTGACCATATGAAGTTACAGTGGCACTGAAAAAAATTATCACCATTTTTCACACAACCATTGCAGCATCCCCACAGATCCCGTGATCAAAATTCAGACACTTGGCAACTGGTTCATATATTTATGATGGTCGCAGTATCCCGGGATCATGTGATCAGCTTTTGCAGACCTTCTGACGAGCAAAGTTAATGTGGGAGCCAGACTGACTTAACAACTGCATTGCTAACTTAACAACTATAGTGATTCATTTAACAACTGGGGCAAAAAGGTCATAATATTAGGCAAAATTCACTTAAGAGGAGACTTGCATAGTAACAGAAATTTTAGGCTCAGTTGTGGTCATAAGGCAAGGACTACCTGGATTCTTGGCACAGCTGCTGTGTGAACTAGGGTGATCTGACATCAGCTTGTTTCAGCCAAACACAAAAATCAGTGTCCAGTGACTGATTGTGCCCCGCTTCCACCTAAAACAATGCTTCTTAAACTTGGCAACTTTAAGATGTTTATATGTCAGAATTCTGGCAGTTGCTATCTATGTGTCTAAAAACTGCCACATTTGAGAAACACTGATTTCAAACAAACACAGGTCTGAGCTACGAAGCTACCTACCTTTGGGCATTCCTGGATCCTACAGGGAGCCAAGATGCCTGATGCCCACCAGTGGGAAACCAGGCAACTTCTAAGCCCTACGGAGCCCTAGGCTCACGTTTGACTTGTGCTAGCAGTGGGAGAGGTTACAGGGCATAAAGTCCATATATTTCCAATCTCAAAGAACCAATCTATCCAGACAGTAAATCTACTGTAGTTTTTATCATGTGCAGTTTGAACAACCATCAATACAGATATATGCAGTTACTGCAATACCCTTGTGTTTTTATTTCTCACTTCTCCTGACCTATAGCAACATCTCTGGGTCCACATCCAATGTTTGGGGAGCTGCGTGTAGCACTGGGACCTTAAATTGTGCACCACTGTGTCTGAAAGGTGCAATGATGTCAAATTGATGTGTGCCATGTTCTGATTCTACAAGGAACACAATTTAGTACGTTAGTCCCTTTTTTCCCCTTTGGCAGATATCCAAGTTGTGCATATCCTTCGGGGTGACAAATAAAATATCATATGGTATCTTTCAACTTAGTATCACAACATATACAAGGCCCCAAGAGCTTTTCATCTTCCACTAAATACAGATTAGTTGAAAGAATGACATTACCCATAAGGCAGAAACGTCTGCAAGTTGAGTCTAAAGCCAGCTGTGAACCTAATGGCTGGTTTATGCTACACAACAGTATGGTTTGTTTGGTTCTGACTTTAGGATGTCACGATAACAAGCCACACGACGTTTGTCAGCTAAGGGTCGGTAACTGGGTGGGTCACATAAATATAGTCAATTAGGACTTTTTAAAAAATAAAGATTTAAATAAGCAAGATGATGTTTTCTGCCTTTTGTGGACTCAGCACTGCCTTTCAGCCCAAATGTCAAGAAACAGGTTAAAATAAAGAGGCTGTGACTGGACAGCTGGAGAACGGCTGCCAACAATCCTTGCTTTCCAAGCAAAAGGTCAAACTCACCTTGCAACCGTAGCCGGAAATTTAGTACCTTTGGCCCTTTGTGCGCTTGGTGATGGATATGGCAAGAGAAGTTGGCATTGGCATCCGAAAATTCTGGTGTGAGCTTCAAGACACTTTCTGCTCTGAACAATTGGCCGGTGCTGGGCTGAGCAGGAGGCTGTTCGGGGCCTTGCACAATCCTATCATTTTGGAACCACGTCATGGATATTTTGCCAGGATAAAAATCTGTTGCTGTACACGCAACCGTGCTTGGCTTGGTCAACTGCACGTTTGTGGAGCCAAGTTTAACAAGTGGGGGAGCTGGGAACAGAGAGGATTAGAAGAAGACATTCTTACTGTCTAGGAACCCCATTAAATCCATTAGTCAGCATCCAAGGCCAACAGCTGTGATCCACCTACTGCTATATAGTATTGCTTGGAAATGTGCTGGAAGCTGCATGCAAGACAGTATAGGAAAACTCCAAAAACAAGAACAGAAAGATTGTTAGCTTCCTACAGGAAATGTTTCAAAGCTGTAATTTCTCACAAAGGAGGTGGCACTGTTCGAAAGAATGTCTAAACATCTGCACCTGTTTCTCACAATTTTCTTACTCTGGGTCAATAAACAATTGCACATAAACACTGTAACACACATTCAAGTTGTAGAAAGATGCATTTAACTCCGTATCAGGAAGAGGTTGTATCCAGTTATGTTAGGTCTGCAAAAAGTGGCAGTGGAAAGGCAAGTGTAACACTGGACTATAGGCAGAACAAACTCCCAAGTGGTTCAGCCATGGTGAGTTGCTCAAGGACTGCAGCAATATTGGGCACAACTCGCAATAGCCACCACCTTCTTAGTGACAGACAATTCCAACCCGACTGTGATCATATCTTGAGGGCAACCTGCAACTGAAAATGTTTTCAAGCAAAAACCCCCCACTAGTGCTGTAGGTGTTACTGAAAAAGTTTGTTTTAGCATCGTTAATACTCAATGACCCCTAATTCCTTCTGAAAGACTTTTAAAACTGTGGCCTAGATCAGGGGTAGGCAATTAATTTTCCCAAGGAGTCAACTGGGACTGTTGGGGAAGGCTGTCACCGCCACCCCCTGCCCTCCTGCCACCCCACCCCACCCCTGCCCCATCGCCCCCGCCTCCCTCGCCCCTGCTGCCAATGCCCCCCTCCCACTGGGATGTGGCCTGTAAGCCATAAAACGCCACAGGGTTTTAACCTGTGTTGGGTTCACGCTTTAAACATCTTTAAGGTTAACTAGGACCCTCATTCCGTTTCCCTTGATTTCCTTTACCTTCTACTCTCAACTCTACTGACTGTTGTTCAAGGTCAGGGCTGTGGATAACAACGCAAGTATAAGTGTTGCCATCTGCGTCCTGCACCTTTGGAAGCAAGAGGCTGGCATTGCCCCGTAGCAGATCTTCAGGAGACATCTTTGCCCCTTTGTGGAAGATTTCTAACTTATCGTCATACTTAGCAATTTCTCTGGTGCCCACACGCCACTTCACAACCAGGCGTTCGGGATCTATGTGTCCAGAAGAATCCTGAAAGTAACAAGGCAGGAGGACATCAGAACCCGGTTTGGCCTGAATCGTGCTTTTGGGGATTGTAACAGTTAAAGTTGCCACTGAAAGAGAAAGACAGCAGGAAGGCCTGCGGTTAGAAAATCAATATAAGGCATTATGTGGCTTGGTATCTAGGTAGGTTCAAGACTGCCTATTTTACTTGAGAGTAGGGATCTTTTCTGTTGAGATGTTCTGATTTTTGACTGTAATAAACACTTGACTGACTGAGATCCACCCATCCGCAGAGATCAGAGGTGGGGAACTATGGCCCCTTTATGACTTGTGGACTTCAACTCCCAGAATTCCTGAGCCAGCATGATCACTGTAGATCTACTCTGGGAATTGCTAGGGAGGAGCCTTCTTAACTCTCTTTCTCCTGGCCAAACACTCCAGGCTTTGCTGACCCTTTGCGTTCTGGAATGCCAAACTGGAGAGCCGATTTGCCCTAGCGGTTAAGGCAAGAATTTTTTTTAAAAAGCAAAAGAAAAAAGAAAAAAGAAAAGTTTTCTCTTCTGAGAATCCAGACCACATAGCACCGAGACAGAATTCAAGCCCTCTTGAACCGAGGGCCACAGGTCTCCAAAAATGACCATCAGGCTGGGTCCGTTGCCACCCCATTGCATTAGCCAGTTGCAAGATATTGGGCACCATTCAGAGTTTTTCCACATCTCTCACCCTGTTGTTGGTTGCTGTTCTTCGATTTTCTGGTTACTCACGTGTAAATGGCAGATACAGAAACAGGCAGGCGAGGTTTCTAAAGGAGGGCGACATTTTTTAAAGCCAATGTTTTGCTTTTTTCGGCGGTTGGAATCCACCCATGCTTAGGGATTGGTTTTTTTGGGGGGGGGCTTAAAAAAGAAACATTTGCTGATTAACCGCACACAACTGGAAATAAATTGAAGGCATAAGCAATAGTTACCCCTCAAAAACGGGTGGGAGGGAGATGAAGCGGGAAAATAAAATTTAAAAAAGGTAAATAAACGCAAATTGGGGGTGGGTAGTTTTTTTTTTTTTAAGTTTCCAGCCTGGAGAGGATGCTGTTCATTCTGTGGAGCCTGACATTGTGTTTGCAATTGTTACTAAAGTGGCTTTGGTCTATGTTCACTAGAATGTTCGTGAGAATGAATTCCATTGGGCTATGACTGCATTCAAGAATTTCCAAGAGAAAGTAACAACAAAGCTCATTATGATTCGTTGCACCGTCAGCCAGATGTTCAGACTGGATTGGGCATTTTTATCCACTTATGGAGACCTTCCCAAGAACCTGGGATAGGCATATGTTGGGGTTAAAGGTATTGTCACCAGATGTAAAACTATTCCAAATAGTTTTGCGGTTGACTGAGGTAATTGTTGTCAATGTCGATGATGTTTAAGTAGTGCTCCAGATGTTTTTGGATTATTCTGACGATTGATTTTAGGTTTTTTATGACAACTAAGAAAAAATAGGAATTCCTTTGGTGCTCCAGCTGTGTTGAGTTTGCACCCAAGGCACCTGTTACTATTGGTACTAACTTTGCTTTCTTTTGCCACAGTTGTTCTATTTCTATTTGCAAGTCTTTGTATTTTGTTATCTTCTCCAGTTTTTTTTCCTCTTCTACCCTACTGTCTGCACTACTGCCACGGCCACTATACAGACTTTTTTGTCTATTTTATCCACAATTGTTCAGTCTAGGGCAGGGGTAGGCAACCTCGGCTCTTTTATGACTCATGGACTTCAACTCCCAGAATTCCTGAGCCAGCATGGCTCAGCTTGGAAACCTCTCTCTTTCCCCTCAGCATGGCTGGCTCAGGAATTCTGGGAGTTGAAGTCCATGAGTCATAAAAGAGCCGAGGTTGCCTACCCCTGGTCTAGGGTGTTATGTAGCAGGTGCTTTTCTATTTGAATTTTGAAGTCCTAGAGTAGTTTAACTTCTTCGTTTTCTATTACTTTCTTTACTTTATGGCCCCACCAGTTCTTGCTTGAAGGCAGATGGTGTTTCTTGCAGATATTCCAATGCACCATTATTGCTACTTTTTCATGCTGTTGCTTGTAGCCAGTCTGGGCAAAACGAAGCCCCGCTGCCAATCCTCAACAGAAATGCTCACAACAATGAAAACCTCGGACAGGAGGAAGACCGCCGCCGGGCAGGCAGGCAGGCAGGCAGGCAGGTGTCTTGCTTGGCTGTGGCTTGGGGGGCACTTTTTCAGTGCCATTGTAACGTCAAACAGTCACTAAACGAACTGTTGTAAGTCGTGGACTACCTGTACTTCACCACTTTTTTCCCTTTTTTTGTCATCACGTTTTTGACCCCTTGCTAGGCGACTGGTGGTACTCGGATGTTGCCATCTCCTAAAAGCGGTACAATGGGTGAAAAGGTTGAAAAGCCCTGGGTTATGTGATCGCTATCAAGTTGGTTGGGGTTTTTTTTTGTGTGTTCTTTCATTTAGTGAGCTTGTAAAACGTAATAAAATTAAAGTAATGGTGCAAAGAGTTGACCGGTTGCCCAGAAAGCGATGTAAAATAGTATTATTAAGTGAACAAGGCTACAGTTATAAAGAAATTAGAAGAAAAATTGGTGGAAACTTAACCAAAGGAGGCATTTCTATTGTACGCTTTTCCCAAAAGGTTTCCACAATTTTGGCCACTACTGCACAGTTGATGTGTTTGGGATTTATATTCCTGATACCTCAGGGGTTCTAGATTATAAAAAATGCAAATACAGGCTGTCCTTGACATACATCTACAGTTGGGACTAGGATTCCCATTGCTAAGCAATGCGGTTCTTAAGCGAGTCAAACATGATTTTGCCATCTTTTTGCCGTGGTTTTTTAAGTGAATCACGGCGGTCGTTAAGTGAATCCCCCACTGACTTTGCTGGTCAGAAGCCAGCTGGGAAAATGGCAAATAGCAATTACATGACCCTGGGGCAACCATCGTAAATACATGACTTTTGCCAAGTTCCCAAATTTGGATCGCGTGACCCTGGGGAAAGCTGCAATAATCATAAATGCAAAGATCAAGTCACGTGCCTCTCTTTCAGGGCCATTGTCATTTCAAGCAGTCGCTAAACGAATGGCTGTAAGTCACTGAGCTGTAGGCATACTGTACGGTATGCTATTTCTATAAAACCTGGATCGTGCTCAAGCTTCAACCCTATCAGAATAAACTTTGGGGAACAGGACGAGACTCAGAAAAGTAATTTTAAAAATGAGATAGTGCTTCTCATTTTAGATTCCATGTCATCTAAGTCAGCATTCCCCAACCTTTCCGGGATGGTGTCCCGGTGCGAGGGTGGGGCAGGGGAGGAAGAGGAGATGGTTTTATGAGAAGGACAGGCATGTGCGCGTGCGTGTACACTTGTGTGAGCAGTGAGTATGCGCACCTGCTGTTCGTGCGGGTGTGGCTGCATGCATGCATGCTGGCCCAACACTCACGCGGCCTGGTTGCGAGTAGACCATGGCCCACAGGTTGGGGACCCTTGATCTAAATTGCACAGTACATTACAACCTCTAAAAAATGGGGCCCCAAAGGAGGAATTTAATTTAACCCTGATGCAGGAAAATACAGAAGGCCAGGAACTGCAAGTAGAAAACGCAAGTCCTGAGAACAAAAATTTGGCAAAGAACTGAGAAAGGAGCGTGTAGAAGAGCTGGCGGGAGATATTGTGACTGTGCTGAGGAAACTTTCAGAGGCAGAACTGCAGAAGGTTAGACTGTAAATAACACAAGGAAACAGGAGAGCGGATATAACAAGAAAAGCTATCGGGTTTGAAGATAAACCCAGCGAAGAACCTGTGTAAAAAGACAGGAAGAAATGCCTCTTCCGCTCCTCCATTTACACAGTGATTCTTTTAAAAGATCTGTATGCCATTCAGATTGTCTAGTCAACAATTAAATCTCATCCTGTTTTTAACTCAGGAGAGGCTTATTTCCCCCTTATTTGAATAAAGGTGAAAGTACACGCCAGTGGTGGAATTCAAATAATTTAACAACCAGTTCTATGCAGGGTAGGAGGGGGTGGCTGCTGCCATGAGGCAGGGGGGGAGGGGGGGAGCTGCCCCATGCACCCCGCAACCACTTACCCTGCTGAAGGGCCCCTGCAGCCAGGCCATGCAAAGGGCAAACTTTAAAGAAAGTTAAACAGTATGGCAGCGAAAATCCAGCATGGGGAAAAAAAACTGGTTTTTTTGAGACGCCAGACTAGCGTACATTCACATGCCTCCAATCCTGTTGGTTGCTGCAAAACCAGATTGGAATCGTTGAGCCGCTCCTTCCAGCCTATTTCAGAGCCGGTCTAAAAGCGAAGGGACTGGTTCCCACCCCACCTGTGAGCATTTCTGTTGAGGATTGGCAGTGGGGGTGAGGTGGGGGGGTGTTTGGTTTTTATCTCCCCCCCCCCGTCTGCTGGGTGGTTGCAGCAGGTTTTGGTCACTTCACATGACCCTGGGACACTGTGACCGTCATAAATATGAATCAGTTGCCAAGCATCTGAATGTAAATCACAAGACCCTGGAGATGCTGCAACATTCCAGCTGATCGGCGCTTCTTCTGGGCTCAGCAGAAGCGCCAGGATCAGCACCGAGCTCCAGCTGGAGCCTGGCGCTGATCCTGGTGCTTCCGCTGAGCCCTGCAGCTCCAGCCGTCTCTCGCTCAGGCTTACGTGGTGTTGCCACCGGTTCAGCTCATTCCCCTCCCCACTACCACTTTTCTAGGATGGTTGCGTACCACCTGCCAGGTGCCAATGTACCACAGGTGGTACCCGTACTACTGGTTGAAAAGCCCTGACATAACACACTGACAAATGTCCTCCTCTCAGCTTCAATTTGTTGTTGTTAGCTGCGAAGTCGTGTCCGACCCATCGCGACCCTATGGACAACGTTCCTCCAGGCCAGCTTCAATACATGACATCAATAACTGAATCCTACTGTGATCTGATTGGCTCATTGCCAAAACAAGATGACACCTGATTGGCTCTCTAAACACTCATGCTCATTGGCTACAATCAGATGAAGGAAAGCTACCGGATATCAACCTCAGCAAAACCGTGCTTCCTTTTTCTGGTTATTTGGCTATCACTTTTCATAGAATACAGTACAAATAATTGAACAAACTATCAACCTCAGCAAAACCGTGCTTCCCTTTTCTGGTTATTTGGCTATCACTTTTCATAGAATACAGTACAAATAATTGAACAAACTATGTTGCATTACATTTTTGATTAAATTATCTTTCATTGGTATATAATTTTATGGTACTACTCCCCCCAAAAAGTGGTGTTATTAGCCATCAAACCTCAAAAATACACTTTTCCCAAAAGGTTTTCATAATTTTGGCAACTACTATGCATAGCATTGGGTTGGGGAAAGGCAGAAAATGTCTTGCTGTGCAGGCATATTTCTCACATGGCAAATCATAGCTCTTTCTCCTTAATTTCAGTTGTTTAAGACTAGAAACAATTACAGGTAGTCCTCTAATTATGACTACAATTCAGCCCATCATTTCTGTTGCTGAGCAAGATGGCTGTTAAGTGAGTTTTGCCCCATTTTACAACCTTTCTTACTATCATTAAGTGGATCTGGCTTCTCCATTGACTTTGCTTGTCAGATCGTCACCAAAGGTAATCACATGATCCCCGAGCACTGCAACCATCATAAATACACGCCAGTTGTCAAGTATCCCAATTTTGTTTACATCTCCATGGTGATGCTACAATGGTCATAAACGTGAAAAACGGTCATAAGTCATAAGTTTTTTCAGTGCTGCTGTAACTTCGGTCACTAAACAAGCTGTTGTAAGTTGAGGAGTGCATGTATGTAGCACTGGCAACAGCTGTTGGAATGTTTTCAAGAAAAATGCCTTCATTTCTCCATAAGATTACAATTACCTGACCCGAATTCAAATAAAAATTAAAAGCGAGCTTGTTGAGATCACAATGTGGCAAGAAGCAGAAGACAATACAATATAGAATATTTTATTTTACAGGATAGAGGACCTGGTAAAACAGATGACAGCAAGAGAAATAAGAACAATAATACACTGGGAGAGGTTTTCCCAGTTTGTTAACCTCAATGAGAACCTTTTTGTATAGCCAGGAGATAACCCACAGCCCTTACACTGTGCTAGGTTGTAATGGAATATATTTGATGTTGATGTATTGTAACATACTTGTATGAATGTTACTGAACGTATTTAGATATCATTTAAAGCTTGGCACAGTGATGGCGAACCGGTTAGAGACTGAGTGCCCAAACTGCAAACCAAAACTCACTTATGTATTGTCGGGTGCTGGTTGGGCGTGGCCCGTTGGGTGGGCGTGGGCCATTGGGTGGGCGTGGCTGTGGTAGTAACGGCAGACTGGGTGGGACTAAAAAGTTCAATCAATTCCAACTTTGTGAGATTTTTTTTCCCCGCGAGAAGTCGAAATTGATTGATTGAACCTTTTTTTTTTTTGCACAGGTGGCGGAGGCCTAAAGCGAAAAGGTTTTATAAAACCCATCTGAAGGCCTAGGACTGGGGCGACGGTGCACGTGCCCACAAAGAGGGCTCTGCGTGCCACCCGTGGCACCCGTGCCATAGGTTCTCCACCATGGGCTTAGCATTATTATTGTAGGTCTTCATTAAATTATGGCTGAATAGAATGTCTCAACCAAACCAAATGTGTCCTTTTTTGATAGATACGCAGGAAAAACATCTCTTTATAGAAACCATTTTTTTCTCTATGGGCGTAACCAAGTTCTTGGTTTTCTTCATACATACATATCTAATGACTGTAATCTCTTACCCTTCACCAAAATCCCTAACATATTTTGCCTTAAAAATGGATTTGATTATATGCCATCAAGTTGGTTTGACTTAGAACCCATGCAGGTGGATTTTCTCTATGAAGATCTGTCCCCAACCCACTCCTTTAGTCTTCCATTGATGAACCCATCACCACTTTAAGTCCATCCACCTTCCTCCTGATCATCCTCTCCTTCTGTTTCTTTCCACCTTTGCCAGTATTACAACCTTCTTCAGAAAGCCAGATCTTCATATAGTGTGTCCAAAGTAGAATAATTTGAGTCTGGTCATTTGTGCGTTAAGTGAGACTTCTGGATTGATATGTTCAACGACCCACTTGTTTGTTTTCCTGGCTATCCACAATATTTTCAATGTTCTTCTTCAACACATGCATCCCAAAAACATCACTCCTCCTCCTATCCTGTTTCTTTTTAAAAGTCCAACTTTCACTTTCCTAGACTATCGCAGATCCTTGTGGATATAGGCATATCACCACATATCGCTGCAGCGGAATATCTTTTCCATTTAAAACAATTATGTAGCAAAGTATTTACTGATTGCTTTGTTGAAAGAGCATTTATACTCTTATGCTTCACTGTCTGAAAACAAAGGGCGGTTTTGTCATTGTCACGCGCACCAATCAACAGTCTGAAACGAAGAAAAGGTGGTTTCATACTTATCATAAGAACTAATAAATCAGCAAGTGACTTCGTTGTTCCAAAGCTTGATTCTCTGAGTAATATTATCTATCCGCCACGTGTTGATTCATCAGATCCATAAACTGCTTTTTTTTTAAATGTCCACATTTGCTTGGAAGTAATTGTGAAAGAAAAGAAACATTTTCAGAGTCTCTGAGCAATTGAAAAATGCACGTCTCAAGTTACACTTCCTTCAAAAATCCCTTTGCCATTCTTCACTGCTCCAACTGCTAGACATCAGACAGAAGTCTAATCTCCCAAAGTTTTCTTCTCTTGTAAAAGGACTGATGTATAACACATTCAACATTCCTCATCTTCTGGAACAACAGAGTAGAATTCTGGGTAGATATATCTTTAATTTAGAGAAGAAAGGAATTGCTCCCAGCTTGCTTTCGTGCTGTGGCAATCCTAGTCTGAGCATAGCAGCCCACCTCTGAGATCACCCCCAAAGGGAACAGAGATATGTTGCCATCTGGAGCCAGAGGGAGAACCTGTGGAAAAAATGAAGATTGTAGATAATGCTGGGGAAGGTAACACAAACCTACAACCTAAGTCCTGTATGAGCAACATTTCGTGTATATTATGGGATTTGCAGCAATTTATACATAATATAGGACACTGAATTCATTAAATTGAATGTTTTCTTTAACAGTTGTTATGGGGGTATCTTGGTACACCCATGTTACACCACTCCTGCGCGAGCTGCATTGGCTTCCAGTTACCCTCCAAGTGTGATTCAAGGTGCTGATAATCAGCTTTAAAGCCCTACATGGCTTAGGCCCGGGGTACTTGCGAGATGCCAATGTCAACCTCCCATCGCCCGGTTCGCTCCCATAGAGTCAGCCTCCTCAGGGTGCCGTCGGCCAGGCAATGCCAGCTGGCGACCCCTAGGGGGAGAGCCTTCTCTGTAGGCACACCGACCCTCTGGAATAAACTGCCCCGGAGCTGCAGACGGCCTGACCTTCGATCCTTCCACCGTGACCTAAAGACCTGGTTATTCCAACAAGCGGGCCTGGACTGCTCATAGTTTTAAAATTTGGTTTTTTATTGGTTTAAATTGTTCTTATTTCTTATATTGTTTAATCCTCTTTTAATTTTTGTATTTATATCTTTTAACTTTTTATTGTTGTGAGCCGCCCTGAGTCCTCAGGGAGAAGGGCGGCATATAAATTTAATAAACCTAAACCATTTAGTAAACCTAAACTAGCAAAAATAAAATAAAATAAATCCCTGGCCCACTTGATTTATTTCCCTGGCAAAAGATAAATTTCTAACTCGGTGACTGCAAAAACACGTTTGCACATGCAGCATCCCTATGGAAACGTTTCCAGCTCCATAACTTCCCTTTCCTCTCAACTTACCTTCTCCATGTGGATCCAAGATGCCTTCTCTCCGTGAATTGAGACTTGTGGGGCTTTCCATATTTTCATAGGAGTCGGCATCTGTAGCGGGAAACGTGTTATAGATTAATTGAATTTCCAATCCCAGTTTACGACAGTGGGATTTTTGGAACTGGGAAGTGTTGGAGCTATCCAAGGAGTTCAGTGTTAGTCATTTTTTCCCCTGTCATGTCCTTAATACTAGGCTTTCCAGATACTGGAGACAATCACAAAGGCTATAGCTTTAGATTTTAAATATCAGAAATAAATTGAATCTAGCATACTTCTGAGTTAACATTTCTCTGTTTGTCTAACTTTGGACCGATGCTATTTCTTGAACCAGCTGATTAACAAGAAACCTTGTGCTTCCTGTGTAGATTTCCAGATTTAAACCAGAGGCTTGGAAACATTAGGCAGTTTTCTTGGCAAACTTTTGGAAGTGGTTTGCTTCTTGGCAGTGAGAAAGAATGACTGGCTTCGTGCCTAAAACAGCACTCGAATTCACTCTCCCAGATTCTAGTCTGATGCCTTAATGACTACACCAAACTAGCCCTTAGAAATCATCTATTCCAACCCTTTGATTCATGCAAATTCCATTAATACTTGGATTGTTCAGTTTGTCACAGATGGTGCAACAGATGTACAAATGGTTTCCTCCCTCTTTGGTAAGATAACAAGCAGCTGTAGCTTTCTCTGGTGTGGATTCTGCTACCAGTTTTTTTCAAACTAACAAATGAAAAATTGGAAAAACCCTTTAGGAGTGCTGCTTCTTATTTTTCGCTACCATTGACTAACTAGATCTCCTCCTTTATTGTCTGGAATGGATGTCTGAACAGTGAAAGAAAACGCATTGCCTGCTGAGTTTATGTCTAGGCATGACTGAAATCCAGAAACATTATCAGACATAACCAAAACCATAGTTAGAGTGCAGGTAGTCCTCAACTTACGTTCGTTTAGTGACTGTTGGAAGTTATAACGCCACTAAAAAAAATGCGTTATGAGTGTTTTTCACATTTACATCCATGGCAGCATCCCCATAGTTGTGTAATCAAAATCTGGACGCTTGGCAACTGGCATGTATGTATGACGATTGCAATGCCCTGCGATCACCTTTTGTGATCTTCTGACAGAGTCAATGGGGAAGCCTGATTCCCTTAACAACGATGTTACTAACAACTGTGGCAAGAAAAGATCGTAAAATGGGGCAAAACTCATTCAGCCACTGTTGCTTAGCAACAGAAATTTTCGGCTCAATTGTGGTTGGAAGTCAAGGACTAGCTGTAAGTTAGAAACTGTTCTGAAAGTTACACAAAGGAAAATTCTGTCAGGGAAGAGAATCAGCAATAACAAGCATAGACAGTATAGATTAGTAACAAGTCTCTTTGTTCCATATTTTCTGTCTCGGCCAAGTTCCTACGGAAAGAAGCAAGTTAAAAACAAGTATGTTTGGCCAAGGACAAGACTGTTTCTTTTTCTCTAAATCAGCTATTGTTCCTAAATAAGGAAACCAGGAAGATGACATACGGTATTCAATTAGTTTGACAAATGTGCTTGTTTGCTTGCAAATGTTTTCTGCTCTTCAAACAAAATATCCTATGTTCGCAGATCAATAAAAGCTCAAAGTGCTCTTCAAGCAACTGTTGGTTTTTCTCCATCTGCCACACAGTTTTAAATGCAAAACAGTCACCCACTGTAATTCACTGCAATACCATGGCTTTGAAAAACATTCCTTTTTGCTGCTTGTTCTTAATTGTTCAGAGGAACAATTCTTAAGTTTACGCCCAGCATCTAATGGAAGTAGCTTTACATCTTGCTATGGGGGGTGAGCTATTGCCCCCCGTAGATAGGGTGCGCAACTTCGGGGTCCTCCTAGATTCACAGCTCTCTTTAGAAGATCATATAGGAGCTGTGATTAGGGGGGCCTTTGCCCAGGTTCGCCTGGTGCGCCAGTTGGGGCCCTATCTGAACCGGGATGCCTTGCGTACAGTCACTCATGCGCTCGTGACCTCTCGTTTGGACTACTGTAATGCTCTCTACATGGGGCTGCCCTTGAAGACCACTCGGAGGCTCCAACTGGTACAGAATGCAGCCACGCGAGTTGTGTTGGGAGTCTCCCGATACTCCCATGTTACACCTTTGCTCCGCGAGCTGCATTGGCTGCCGGTTGCCCTCCGGGTGAGATTCAAGGTGCTGGTAATGACCTACAAAGCCCTACATGGCATGGGTCCGGATTACCTATGGCAGCACCTGCTGCCGGCGTCAACCTCCCTCCGTCCAGTGCGCTCCCACAGCGTGGGCCTCCTCAGGGTGCCTCCGATCAGAGAATGTCGACTGGTGGCCCCCAGGGGGAGGGCGTTCTCTGTGGGCGCACCAGACCTGTGGAACCGCTTGCCGGTTGAGCTCCTGATGGCCCCCGACCTTCGCTCCTTCCAGCGGGATCTAAAAACCTATTTATTTGAGCAGTCCGGCCTGGTCTGATGGGTTTGGGGTTGGGTTTTTAATATGGTTTTAACTATTGTATATATCGGGCATAAATTATTTAATTGTTTTTTAACTTTTGTACTTTGTTTTTTAATATTTATTGCCCTGTACACCGCCCTGAGTCCTTCGGGAGAAGGGCGGTATAAAAATTTAATAAATATAAATATTATTTGAAGGGGTAAAATAACTATTTTATTTATATGGATTTATATCTTGCCTCTTCTTCAGAGGTTCAAGATGGCAGGCACAGCACTTCCTCTCCAGAACAACAACTTTATGAGATAGGTTAGGTTGAGAGTGAATGATTGGGCTAAAGTCATCTAGTGATTTTTTTTGGGGGTGACTTCAAGTCAGTCCCTATAGTCTTGGCAAAGCAGGGCTTGAAGTTTCTGCTTCTCAGTTCCTGCAACCAACTTCCTTCCTAGAGAATCCAGGATACTCACCCTCTTCATTGCTTGTGTTGGTATGCAGGTGAAACAGCTTGCTTGCGGTGGGGCATAAGGATCCATTCATCTCTTCATAGGATTGAGAGCCTGATGAACAAAGCAGGATTTTCTCAATGTAAGGTAAAGGTAAAGGTAAAGGTTCCCCCGCACATGCGTGCTAGTTGTTTCCAACTCTAGGGGCCGGTGCTCATCTCCGTTTCAAAGCTGAAGAGCCAGCGCTTGTCCAAGGACGTCTCCGTGGTCATGTGGCCGGCATGACTAGACGCCAAAGGCGCACGGAACGCTGCTACCTTACCACCGTAGTGGTCCCTATTTTTCTACTTTCATTTTTTACGTGCTTTCGAACTGCTAGGTTGGCAGAAGCTGGGATGAGTAACAGGCGCTCACTCTGTTACGCGGCACTCGGGATTCGACCCGCCAAACTGCCGATCTTCTGATCGACAAGCTCAGCGTCCTAACCCACTGAGCCACTGCGTCCCTTCTCAATGTAAGGCTAGGTTAATTACTCCTGATATTATCTATCTGGTAAATATTACCAGCCCCACAGCCACGTTTTCATCGTAGCTTGATGGGACGTTTTCTAAGCAGCCTGTTGAATAGCATCTCAGTCCCTTGATCCACATCATTTATTATGTTCACCAGTGACCCATTCGCAATGGGATTAGGGCCAAATGGTTGACAGCAGATGAAGAGGGTAGATGAAAGAAGGGGCACGGTGGCTCAGCAGTTAAAGATGCTGAGCTTGTCAACTGCAAAGCTGGCAGCCCAGATTTGAGACCTGAGCACCACACAATGGGGTGAGTTCCCATTACTTGCCCCCTCTCCTGCCCACCTAACAGTTTGGAAGCATGCAGATCCGAGTAGATTGATAAGTACCACTTAGGTAGGTAGGTAATAGCATTCTTTGTGCCTTTGGCCACATGACCACAGAAAATGTCCTCAGATAACGCTGGTTCCCTCAGCCACAAAACATAGATGAGCACCATACCCTAAAGTCGGGCATGACTGACAGGGAAACCTTTACCTTTTTTACTTTCAAATAAATTCAAGGACTCACACTTTGAATATCGAATTATATTCTTGCAGAATGCTTCTCACTCTTAGCAGCTATCTTGCTACTGTTGCTTTGCTGTCATTTAAACTGAAAAGCAATATTTTTGAAGTAATAAATCTGACCTACCTTGTTTTGAGTTCTTTGTATCTAACACTTTTCAATTATTCTATTTTATTTTATTGTATTTATTGTATTACAGTAACAACAGTAAACGTATTTACTGATGTTATCAGCAATTCGGCATGGCAATCTAATCTGTTTGTTTTCCAATCTGAGAACACACGGGTAGTTGCCAAGCAACCCAGGTTGTCATTATTGCACAGGGCAGCAATCAGCTCTTGGAGGTGAAGGACTGTGCCAGGTGTTGTAGCTAATTGGAGTTGGCAATAGAAGCAGTTTAGAATAAATCACGGTACAGGTAGTCCTCGACTTAGACGACCACAATTGAGCCCCAAATTTGTGTTGCCAAGTGAGACGCATTTTGTTAAATGCAATTTTGCCCCATTTCTTGCCACAGTTTTTAAGTGATTCACTGCGGTTGTTAAATTAGTAATACGGCAGTTAAATGAATCAGATTTCCCCATTGATTTTGCTCGTCAGAATGTTGCAAAAGGTGATCACATGATCCTGGGACAGTGCAACCGTCATACATATGAGTCAGTTGACATACATCTGAATTTTGATCACATGACCATGGGGAAGTGCTGCAAAGTAGGAAAAAAAGGTCATAAGTCACTTTTTTCAGTGCCATTGTGTCAAGGTAATGATTTAGAAGCTAACCAGCTTGTATAATGTGAGATGAATGATGCAATCTTATTTATTTATTTTATTAGATTTATATACCGCCCTTTCCCGAAGGACTCAGGGCGGTTTACAGGGTATTTAAAACAAGAAATACAAAAGTTAAAAACAATTTAAAAAATTACATCAATTCCTGAAAAAAAAAGTAAAAACCCCAATTAAAATTAAAATTAAAATTCTCAGCCTGGGCCAGAGAGCTCGAAGAGCCAGGTCTTCAGGTCCCGGCAGAATGAACGGAGGTCGGGGGCAGTCCTGAGCTCCATGGGCAGCTGGTTCCAGAGGGCAGGCGCACCCACTGAGAAGGCTCTCCCCCTGGGTGTTATCCGCTGGCAATCTTTTACCGGCGGCACCCTGAGAAGACCCTCCCTGCGGGAGCGCACTGGACAAAGGGAACTTGATGCTGGCAGCAGGTGTTCCCTCAGATATCCCGGACCCAAGCCATTTAGGGCTTTATAGGTCATCACCAGCATCTTGAATCTCACCCGGAGGGCAACCAGGAGCCAATGCAGCTCGCGGAGTAGAGGTGTTACATGGGAGTATTGGGAAACCCCCATCATAACTCGCGCGGCCGCATTCTGCACCAACTGAAGCCTCTGATTGGTCCTCAGGGGCAGCCCCATGTAGAGAGCATTGCAGTAGTCTAAATGGGAGGTTACGAGAGCATGAGTGACTGTGCATAGGGCATCTTGGTCCAGGTAGGGTCGCAAATGGCACACCAGGCGAACCTGGGCAAAAGCCCCCCTGGTCACTGCTCCTATATGGTCTTCAAAATTGAGCCGGGAGTCAAGGAGGACGCCCAAGTTGCGAGCCCTATCAATGGGGGGTAACACCTCACCCCCCATCGTTAAAGGTGGAATGGTCTGGAATGACTTAGGAATGACTCGGCAGGAGTCTGTATCTCTTTAAGAGCTTGAGTATAAAAGGGAAGGCCTTGCTGGAGTCTTTCTCTCTCCTCCGTTCCTTGCTGTAATTGCTGTGTATTGGAGTGTGCTGAATGACCGTGTGTATGTATCTTGTTTCTAGTGTATATGGTGTAGATAGTGTAATATAAGATAGGGCAATATAAACCAACATTTAATACAGACCACCGTTTAGTGTATTTATTCCTGGGTGACCTCAGCGCAATAAGACTGTGCATGCTCTGACACGTTGTAACTTTGAACTGTTTCTAAATGAACGGTTGTAAGTCGAGGATTACCTGTAGAGTATCTGCTCAAAGGGATTAAGACACCCTTGGACGGATGCAGGACAGATCAGAGCTTCAAAACATGGGAGATGGGGGGAAATTCATGTCCTCATTAAGAAATGAGAGGTAGTTTTTTTTTATTTATGGCCATTTGGTTAGCAACTGTTTGAAGTTATGATGCTGCTGGCGGGAAAAAGCGATTTATGACCGGTCCTCACACTTACAACTATTGATTGATTGACTGATTGATTTCAATTTATATACCGCCCTTTTCCCGAGGGACTCAGGGCGGTTTACAGGGCAGATTAAAACAATACAATATATACAAGTTAAAATAAAAATTAAATTAAATAGCCCCCCAAAATAAAATAAATAGAATAGAATAGAATAGAAATAAGGAAATAGAGTTGGATGCATTTACGACCATCTTTCCATCTGGCTTCCAATAAGCAAAGCCAGTGAGGAAGCTGGCAGAGAAGGTTGTAAGTCCTAGTCATGTGATGTCTCGCTTAATGACTCTGGTGAAAAAGACTGTAAAATCGGATGTAGTCACATGATGCCTCGCTTTACACTCACTCGGTTTAATAAGAAAGTTTCTGGTCCTTATTGTGGTCTTAGGTTGGGGACCACCTATATGGGTAGTCCATAGTGGGAACAGGGCAAGATTAGAAGACTTCAGAGGATTTATATAAAATGCATTATGCTCAGTTGTCTTTCCGTAGAGGCTTTAAAAATGCCAATGCATTTTTCCATGCATTTCCAATTACATATGTAGGAGGGAATTGAAAAAAATAATAAAAAGATGGTAATGCTATAATCAAACTGGTAGGGTATGAGAAGAGACCCACGCGAACTTTGGAAAAAATATGGTTCACTAAAATTCTCCTTTTTACTTACCCGTAGAAGGTTCACTGCCTCCATCCTGCCTGTCTTTATGGATATCCAGTGCCAGCTGTAAGCGTAAACCTGCAAGCAGAGATGGATAACGATAGCCAAATGGCATTTTATACTGCATTTACAGAGATGTCATTCATTTAAACCTTAGAACAGAGCTTTCCTATCTAGTAATCTTTATACTGAGTGGCCCAAACCCCCAAGATTTCCACAAATGGGGTACTGTATAAAAAGAATGCCATTTAACTAATTGTGTTCCCCAGAAGTGGTATAAATAGACTGTCTCTTACACAAGACTTAATATTTAAGTAGTAGCCACTGTTTCTAATTACTCTATTTTGTGTACTTAATATTGATAAAACCTCTTTGGGAATCATTGTGGCACTGGGATTTCATCTTACCCATTATATATCAGACTTCTACCAGTCTAAGAAACGTCAATTTCAAACTCCACTGATTTGATGGTATGAATTGATTTAAATAAGTTTGATATAAAATAGGTGTTTTTAAGGCCTTAAGAGCACTCGTTTTTACTTCTTCCTCCTGCTTATCCACTTATTTTCTATTTCGAGTGTGGCATTATAGTTTGAGCGGTATTATAAATCTAAGGTGGTATTATATATGGGTTGAGATTGGTACTCTGGAATAATGTAACCCCAGAGTATTTACTCTATAGATCCCAGAAACTCACTATCATAATCTAGCTCCTATTTCTCACTTTAATGTACCTTGCAGAACCGTGGTGGAGATGTATGAGTGGAGGGGAATAGCTAATGTACTTTAAGTTCTATGGAGGAAAGGCCAGATAAAATTTAGGCAGTATTAGTACCAGAAGAAGCCCCCAACTTACAACTATTACTTTAGCAGCCATTTGAAACTGCAACGACTCTGGAAAAAGTAGTCCTCAAACTTATGACCACTGCATCACCCCACCCCCACCCCACAGTCACATGATCAGAATTCAGGCACTAGGCAAGCAACATGTATTTATAACAGTTCCAGAGTGTTGGGGTCATGGGATGGCTATCTGAGCCTTTCCCAGCTAGCTTCTGACCAGCAAAGTCAATGAGTGAAGCTGGATTCGCTTATGTGATTTCCTGTAGTGATCTGCTTAATTGCAAAAACGGTTGTCAATTGGGTGTGACTCATTGAGCAAGTGCCTCACTTAGCAATGGAAATTTTGGTACCGTTGTGGTTGTAAGTTGAAGACTATCTGTAATACAGTGGTGGGATTCAGCCAGTTCGCACCACTTCAGCAGAACCGGTAGCTAATTTTGTGTCGCCCAGGCCCAGAATGGACTTCTGGAAGCGGCATTCACACAGAGAACCGGTTGTTCACATATTTGAATCCCATCACTGCTGTAATAATATTAATAAATAGGCCTAGAAACAGATTGGCTTTTGCTGAGAAGATGGAGACATGTCCTGCATTTGGAGATAACTCATTCTGGACTTTGCAATGTATGGCAGTGAAAGCTGGACCATAAAAAAGGCTGAGCGCCAAAGAATTGAGGTCTTTGAACTGTGGTGCTGGAGAAGACTCCTGTGAGTCCCTTGAACTGCAAGGCGATCAAGCCGGTCAGTCCTAGAGGAGATCAACCCTGACTGCTCTTTAGAAGGCCAGATCCTGAAGCTAAAACTCAAATACTTTGGCCACCTAATGAGAAGGAAGGACTCCAGTGAGAAAAGCCTAATGCTGGGAAAGGTTGAGGGCAAGTGAAGAAGGGGACGACAGAGAATGAGGTGGCTGGATGGAGTCACTGAAGCAGTAGGCGTGAGCTTAAATGGACTCCAGAAGATGGTAGAGGGCAGGAAGGCCTGGAGGAACGTTGTCCATAGGATCGCGATGGGTCGGACACGACTTCGCAGCTAACAACACAACAACATTCTGGACTTGGATTTTTTCCCAGTGTCTGTTTAGTACCTGCTATGAGTCGTGCTGTACCAGAACTCATAGGACACTCTTCTTCCAAATTTATATAGTTTTCATTGTCTGTTGAGTAAATACAGTAGATTATCACCAGCAGCCCCATGATTAAATAACGTTGTCAGCATCTTATGTAGTCAGTTTTTATTGTGAGAAATAACCTTAAAGTTCTCATAAGCCATTCAGGGTCACTTGATAATGAGATGGGTGGCCTATAAATTTAATAATAATAAATAACTAAAGCCGTAAGAAGGGCAAATGAGGAAAACAATGTTCCTGCAGTAATGTGATGCTTCAAAATCTGCAGCTGTCCCAATGGCATGATGTGAACGTTCCTGAGAATGAGGATTTGCAAGCAGTAGCAGTGCTGAAGTATCTTTACAATTTTGCAATCAATATAGTCAATATATTTGTTAATTTCAAAATTCTGCAGGCATCTTTGTTTGAAAATAGTCTAGATTAGAATAAAGAACAAGAATTAAGCATTCTGGACTAGGGGGGAAAAACTAAATCCTCAGTATGACAATATCCACTTGGATTATTACAGCACTGTACTTCTAGCTGTCTATGAAGATTCTCAGTCATCTAGGTCATAGATTTTATTTTATTTTTTATTACATTTATATCCCGCCCTTCTCCGAAGACTCAGGGCGGCTTACAAGCTTAGCAGTAGCCTTCATTCTATGTATATGCCTGCTTATTAGGGCTTTCACACACACACACCAAGCGGCATTATTACAAAGTCAGCTTATTGCCCCCAACAATCTGGGTCCTCATTTTACCTACCTCGGAAGGATGGAAGGCTGAGTCAACCTTGAGCCTGGTGGGATGTGAACCTGCACTAATTGCAGGCAGCTGGTGTTACTTAAGGAGGCATCAGCCCACTGCTCCACCAAGGATGGATAGATAAGAAAATGGACAGATGCATCAAAAGTGCTTTTTATTTTTGAAAAGACAACTGGACTGATTTTTTTGAGGAAAAAGAAAATGTTTCGCTTCCTATCCTGGAAGCTTCATCAATTGTATTTGATGCTGTGGGAGATGAAGGACAGTTATTGACAGTTGAGATTAGTTGGTGGGAGGGGGAATGATAGGTTCTGACAGGATGGTAGTGGTGGAAAAATGGAAAGTTTGTGTGTCCTCTTTTTCCTCCAAAAAATCATTCCTGTTGCCTTTTCAAAAATGAAAACCACTTTTGATGTACTGCTACGGTACACTTCACATTACCTGTAGCTAAAAACGCCTGGGTATGTGTGAAGATACATTTCAACACATGCAGAACACCAGCTTCAGAAAACCAGTTGGCTTTCCTGTCTATTAGTATTGGTCAACCTTGGCAACATTAAGATTTATGGACTTCAGCTCCCAGAATTTCCCTTCAGCATGCTGACGTGAGAATGTTGTGATTCAGGGACAGCCTGTGGGTTCGGCAGTTGGGTCGGACGACTCAGAGGAGGAGGGGGGTGTTGAAGACCTTGCTGAGGGGGTTGAAGATCTTGCTGATGATAGCCCTCAGCCAGGCCCCTCCCACTTGGTCACCACGGAGACCCAGCTGTGTGAGCCTGACAGTGTGGATGAAGATGACCCACAGCTGGCCCTGTTCAAGGACGCCCGATGCAGGAGGCAGTCAATTAGGAGTAAACAGAGGAAGGCAATGGGGCTTCTCGGAAGGAGGCAGAGAGAAGCCATGCCCTGAACTCTATATAAGGGGAATGTCTGGGAGGGCTGGTTTGCTGAAGGCAACCGCTCGGATGGTTCATGTTTCTTAAAGCTCCTGTTTTCTTGGTTCGTGTCTTGTTTGTTTTTGTAGCTATAAATTTGGCAGGCGTAATTCCAGCCTCTTGCCGGTTGTAAAGGGGTTGTCCCTGCCTTTTCTGCAGGGCCGGTAGCAGGCTGGTACAGAACAGAGAATTTGGGGAACTGAATTCTCCACATCTTAAAATTGACAAGTTTCAGAAAACCTGATCTATATCAGGGTTATGCTTGTGCTTTCAACTTCCATATCAAATCCAGACACTACCTTCAACAACGGGGTCTTGGTCTTGGGTCAAATTCTCAAGGATCTGTTCAGTTTTGTTGGAATACCATGAGCCATCTGTGGGACATAAGAAAGCAACAATTAAGACTATTCTACCAGGATCTTATCATGACACCTGCATTCCCCTTTCTGTCAAAACCCTCATATACTTCTCAATACCTAAGTTCCCATTGCGAAGATCAAACTTCACCTTGTCCTTCTTATTTTCATAAATGAGCACATCTATGATAGAAAAAAGAACAGCTGTCATTTTAAAAAATAGAGGAAGTAAAGGATGGCTGTTATTGCTTTGCATACTGTTTATGAAACATATCTGGGGAAGAAGGGTGCGTCCTCTTTCTAAGATCTTGAGGAGCTGTGGACCACTCTTGTAGCAATGGTTTAAAGGACTTCTCCACTTGTACCTCACCACGGCACAAACTTGCTCTGGCAACATGTGTTTTCTGTTGTGTCCTTGTGATGAGGCCTTCATCTTATCCACAGTCTTTTCCTGATTGATGTTAAAATATTATTTTCCCCCTTATTCTAACCCCATCTACAGTAAAGGTATCCTCAAGGCATGTCAGTTCTATTACATTTTGTTACACATTTCCTTGGAGGGGAATCAATCAATCAATTACTCTCTTAGTGATTTGAAAGAGAGGCCCTAGGGACAGGATAGGGTTGATAAGGAAAGGAAATTTCAGCCTAGTGCTCTTCTCATATTCAAAGATAGGTGGATGGTCCTGGCAACGGAGTAGAAAAGAAGGACTGTAAAACACTATCTCTAAAATTGTTTGATTATTATATGCCATCAAGTTGGTGTTAGATCTTATTGACCACGTAGATAGATTTTCTCTAGGACAAATCTTTCACCAACCTGTTCTTTCAGATCTTCCACACTATCGTTGGCCATCCTTTTTTCTTTCCTTCCACCTTTCCCAACATTATACATCTTTAGAGAGCTAGCTCCTTGCTTATTGTTCCTAATTTGAATCTAGGTGTTTGTGCCTCAAGTGAGAGCTCTAGGTTGATTCGTTCACTGATCCATTGTGTGAATGGCCCATTTTGGGAATTCCGTGAGTTGAAGTCCATAGAAATGGAAGTCGCTAAGCTTGGGGTACATTCATATGGAAAGCGCTAAGAGCAGACATGTCAAACACAAGGCCCGGGGGCCGGATCCGGCCCACGAAGTGGTTTCATGCGGCCCACGAAGCCATCCTGGAAACAGTGAGGGAACAGCCCCCACTGCCTTGGCCCTGGCCCAGAGACCCTCCTTCTGCCAGAGACCCTCAGATCTGTCCCACTCCTGCCCAGGCCCCCATAGGCACCCTTGATGTGAACGATGTAGAGCTGGCCACGCCCACCCAGTAGGCCATATGCACTCTAGCCACGCCCACCCAGTAGGCCACACCCACCCAGGCCACACCCACCCAGCCCCTTGAGGGCAACTGCAATGCTGATGCGGCCCTCAATGAAATTGAGTTTGACACCCCTGGCTAAGAGTATTGATACTGAGATATGGCCACAAGGCATGCAGAACACACAGTGTATCTAGGTTTGGATGAGCGCAAGTGTGCTTCTTAAGTCAAGATGTTGGCTGGTCATTAGTCCAGTTCAGAGTAGAGAGTTCAGAGTATAGGTCCTCAGCTTTAATAAAGAAACACTGCTTGTACCTCAGTTCAACTATTCCAACTTAAAGGTGAATTTTAATTTTGAAACACTGTTTATTATACCATAGCTTCTTTGGCCACTTCCACATGGCTGCCGGCTTCGCTGTTTTCCATTTTTACACTGGTATATAGCACCCAGAAGCTTTTTCAACCTTCCCTTTCTTGCATTGGCTAGTACTTCTCCAGCCAACTAGGGAAGTGGGGGTGGGGAGCATTTTAAAACCAAGAGGGAATTGGTGTCTTCTCCATTCTTGCTCTTTCTTTTACCAGTAAGGGAAAGAAAAAAGACCCAACCCATTTTAGCAAATCTGCTCCTATACTTATTCGGGATGACAGGTAGGGGAATAGCTGGAAAAAGAGTGGAATTCCTGGAGGCAAAATGAGGTGGCATTTCTATTGGAGCAGAAGCCAAGCCAATTAATAAACTTTTCTTCCCAAGGTGTCACTCCCTTAATAGGAATCCATTATTAATCCATTCTTCCAGATCAAGGTTTTCCAATCCTGTGGGTCTGAATCCACCTCAGCTTTGCTTCAAGTACAGGGTAAATTCCTTGCTCTCTCCTGTCCAGCTTGTTCTATTCAGAGCAGGAGCATCATATTTCAGATAAATGGGCTGAAGGCATATACAGTAGAAGGAATTAGAGATTAAAAGGCTGGCGTTTGTGTATTTTGTCTCTACCTGCACCTTTCCACACTCATGTTGTGGATAAACATCTGAGAGAGTTTGGTATACAGGTCCTCGACTTATGACTATAATTGGGGCCAGAATTTTGGTTGATAATCAAGATGAATATTAAGTGGATAGTATCCAATTTTACATTTTTGGCCCCAAATTGTTAAGTGAATCACTGCAATTGCTAAGTGAATCGTGCAATTGTTGCGTGACTCTGGCTTGCCCCAGTGATTTCGTTTCGTCCAATTGACTTTGAAGGAGAGAGAGAGAGAGAGAGAGAGAGAGAGAGAGAGAGAGAGAGAGAGAGAGAGAGAGAGAGAGAGAGAGAGAGAGAGATGCTGCTTTCTGCTGCTTCCTGCGGAGATGCAGCAAAGGCAGGAGCCCCGCCCAATACACTTGTCAGCTTGTTGGAGAACAGCGTGAAGCCAATCTCTTTTTTACACACACACACACACACACACACACACACAGAGAGAGAGAGAGAGAGAGAGAGAGAGAGAGAGAGAGAGAGAGAGAGAGAGAGAGAGAGAGAGAGAGAGAGCGCTGCTTTCTGCTGTTTCCTGTGGAGATGCAGCAAGGGCAGGGATCCCGCCCAATAAGCTTGTCAGCTTGTCGGAGAACAGCATGAGGCCAGCTGGCCAGGTAATAATAATAATAATAATAATAATAATAATAATAATAATAATAATAATAATAATAATAATAATAATAATAATAAGTTGGAAGGGACCTTGGAGGTCATCTAGTCCAACCCCCTGCTCAGGCAGGAAACCCTATACCATTTCAGGCAAATGGCTGGCCAGTCGCTTCTTAAAAACTTCCAGTGTTGGAGCATTCGCCACTTCTGGAGGCAGGTTGGTCCACCGGTTAATTGCTCTAACTGTCAGGAAATTTCTCCTTAGTTCTAGGTTGCTTCTCTCCTTGATTAGTTTCCATCCGTTGCTTCTTGTCCTGCTTTCAGGTGCTTTGGAGAATAGCTTGACTCCCTCTTCTTTGTGGCAGCCCCTGAGATATTGGAACACTGCTATCATGTCACCCCTCACCCTTCTCTTCGTTAAACTACACATACCCAATTCCAGCAACCATTCCTTATATGTTTTAGCCTCCAGTCCCTCAATCATCTTTGTTGCTCTTCTCTATACTCTTTCTAGAGTCTCAACATCTTTTTTACATCGTGGTGACCAAAACAGGATGCAGTATTCCAGGTGTGGCCTTACTAAGGCATTGTAAAGTGGTATTAGTATTTCACGTGATCTTGATTCTCTCCCTCTGTTAATGCAGCCTAGCACTGTGTTGGCTTTTTTGGCAGCTGCAGCACACTGCTGGCTCATATTTAAGTGATTGTCCACTAGGACTCCGAGATCTCTCTCACAGTTACTACTATTGAGCAAAGTACCACCTATACTATACCTGTGCATTTGACTTTTCCTGCCTAAATGTAGAACCTTACTTTTTTCAACACTGAATTTCATTTTGTTAGCTAGCACCCAGTGTTCGAGTCTGTCCAGATCCTGCTGTATCTTAAGCCTATCTTCTGGAGTATTGGCTATTCCTGCCAGCTTGGTGTCATCTGCAAATTTGATGAGTTCCCCATCTATCCCCTCATCCAAATCATTGATGAAGATGTTGAAGAGCACTGGGCCCAGAACAGAGCCCTGGGGCACCCCACTACACACTTCCTTCCATGTAGATGCAGTTCCATTGAGGACCACACGCTGAGTACGGCCTGTCAGCCAGCTATGAATCCATCTGGTGGTGATGCTATCTAACCCACATTTTTCTATCTTATCAAATAGTAAGCCGAAGATCAGAAAGAGAGAGAGAGAAGAGAAGAGAAGAGAAGAGAAGAGAAGAGAAGAGAAGAGAAGAGAAGAGAAGAGAAGAGAAGAGAAGAGAAGCGCAACTGCCTCTCTCTCTCTCTCTGCAAATGGTGGAGGACGACTGGGAGCCGCAGGAGAAGGCTGAAAGACCTGCATGCGGCTCCAGAGCCACGGGTTGCCGACCAGTGACCTAGAGTCACTGCAACCATCATAAATATATGTTGGTTCCCAAGCCCTCAAATTTGAATCTTATGACTGTGGGGATGCTGTAATAGTCATACGAGTGAGGATCAGTTGTAAGTCTTTTTTTTTCAGTGCCATTTTGAATGGTCACTAAATGAATGGATATACATCGAGGACTATCTGTACAAGATTCAGGATTCCCCATCTCATACACATCACAACTGAATGTTTAATATTCTCCTTCAGTATTTGTTTTTAACCTACCCTTAAAAATTGTAGTTCTCTGCCCACAAATGGAATAGGGTTTTGCTCCTATCCAGGCAACCTTACTCATTCAAAAAGCTGCCGAAGAAAGAGGGTGCAGGGGGGATCTGTACAAGATGGTCAAGCAAATCAAGAAGGGCATCTGGACCCCACGGTCATGACCAGCATCTTGACTTTTTAAAAAAACTTTTTGCAGTTGCCCCTGAAAAGTTCATCAGCTCACTTCACCAAATCAATGAAACAATCTTACGTGTTTACATTAGGAAAGCAAAACTTGTAAGAGAAATTAGTTTACCATTCAGAGTTACATCCCCCGGTTTCACTTCTTCTTGAGCATTTTCATAGTGTTCTTCATCTGAAGCAGAATCAAACAAGATGAAAAAGGTTACAAGAAGTCCTTGAGATATGACTGGTCACCTAACTGCAGTTTGAACTGATGACACATCCCCCTCCCCAAACTACATTATGACCCCATTTCAGAGCTATGGCCATTGCAGTACCCTGTGGTCATTCACCCTTAGGACTGACCAGAGGGACACTGCAAACCTGCTGCCTTTCTCCTAAGGGGCACGGGACGTGAATTTTGTAATTTGTTAACTAACATAGACACTTTGTATCTTAATTTGACTTATTTTCTTTTTTAAAATGATATTCAAGTTCAGTACAGACTAGAACGTAGGAAAACTTGTATCCTAGGATTGTAAGGATTGATTAGACAATTTTTAACATTCCTAAACTGAAAAGATAATTTTCAGAAGAATATCCTGGAGATTATCTCCTGATAAGAAAAAGGTTCTTAGTGTCAACTTAGTGGCATTTGGTTATCAAGCAAGCTTTGTAGTTGATTTACTCTGCAAGAAGGGGTAACTCTTATCTTGACCGACCAACTTTCCTCTTTCATTTTTCTTTGTTGTATTAACTATCAAAAGGAATGTAAGATGGATCGTGAGGTTCTCCCTTTTCATAGGAAGATCTCACTTTATTAGGGTACCCTAATAAATTGCTTTAAATGATCTTCCGACTCCGTTGTTTATTGGGAAGTTAAACTGAGGCAGAACCTAGGGCCAGATTTGGCTATCACTCCCCTCATCCTGCCCTGCCTGGACCCTGCAGTGCTTGGGCTTCTTCCACCAGACGCCCATACCCATCCCACACTGACCTTTTGACAATCCCTGGACCTCTTGTTGGGGCAGGGGGACAAAATGGCAGCCATGGAGCAGATGGCTCCATTTTGCTGCCTTAATGCAGTTTGCAAGGGCTGCGGAAGCCTTCTGCAGCTTTCAGAACTTTTCTGTAGCTTTCAGCAGTTTTTCACACCACCGTGCAGACTTTGTTAAGGTAGCAAAATAGAGCAATTTGTCCCTGGCTCCCATGGTAATAATAATAATAATAATTTAATTTTTATACCGCCCTTCTCCCGAAGGACTCAGGGCGGTGTACAGGGCAATACAATAAAATACAATATATAAAAATTAAAAGAAATATTAAATACAGTAGCCCAATTAAATAGATTAATACAAAATGTTAAAATACCCCTAAACCCATCAGACCAGGCCGGCTAGTTCAAATAAATATGTTTTTAGGTCACGTTGGAAGGAGCGCAGGTCGGGAGCCGTCCGGAGCTCCACCGGTAAACGGTTCCAAAGGTCTGGCACGCCCACAGAGAAAGCCCTCCCCCTGGGGGCCGCCAGTCGACACTCTTTGACCGACGGCACCCTAAGGAGGCCCTCTCTGTGGGAGCGCACTGGACGAAGGGAAGTTGACGCCGGCAGCAGGTGCTCCCGTAAGTAACCCGGACCCGTGCCATTTAGGGCTTTATAGGTCGTTACCAGCACCTGGTAGCCAACCAGAAAGGGCTGCCATTTTGCCCCGCCCACTTTTTCTTCACTTTCATTACTGGTAGTACTTTCCTCTTCCACATTCTACTATGATGCTTCTAGTTGCCCAATTTAAAGCTTGGTCAGGAGCTGTGGTTTCCTTTTATTTTGGGGTGGGTTTTGTTTTTTGTTTTACCTTTCTTATGCCTGCATAGATTATATTTTAACACTGAGATGTTGAGTTCAGTTTCTCAGAACACTGTGCCACTGGAGTGCTCTACTAGGTAAATTGATGCCAACCATAACTAATACCGGTAAGTTCAGAACAGGGTAAGATTGCATGGCATTTCCTAATATAAACCAAATCATTCATTGATTCATTTGGCATTGCCCCAAAGAAAAATCATATTATGATGACCGTAGCATATGATTCCAACTTTCCCCACATCCAACCCTATATATCTCAAGAGAGTAATTTTTTCAGGTAAGAGATTAAGCTCTCAGTTGACTGTACATGTGGTGGTCACCCTGCGTCTAGGGCTTGAGAGCCAACTATTGACCTATAATTTCCTTCCCCATCTCATGCTGCCCCCACCCCTAACTTGACCCATTTTACCATCTGACTTCAACTCGGTTTCACTGTCAGGGCATTCATATTCTTCTTCATCTGCTGGGAAGAAAAGGAAGGAACAGTTATGCACAAATCTTGGAGTAGCTTTCTCTGACTGACATAAGGCATGGCTTCTCAGAAGTCAAGTCGCGTCCCCCTCGATAGTCTCAAGCAACTTGCAGGGGGACTCCCATCACGCTTGCACGTAGCAGGGAGCAAAGCCACAAGTGGGAGAGGTGTCCGAAACGTCTGTCAATCACAAATACTTTTATTATTTGTGTAGTTGTGAGGGTATATGGTTCCCTTCATGGGAAGGAGTCACACTAATTGATTCACTAAATAATATAGTGGTTCAGATTGGTTGAGAATGCTCTTTTTAAGGCACTGACCTCCTACATTAAGAATGGACTGCATGATACTACAGGTAGTCCTTGACTTATGACCATAATAGGGACTGGAAAGTTTATTGTTAAGTGTGCCGTTGTTAAGCAAGTCATCACGTGATCGCATCTGATTTTTACAAGCTTTTTTGCTTCTTGGTTTACACCATTTTGAACTAAAGTAAAAAAAAACTTACTTTAAATGTTAAACGCTCTTTCACATTAAAGAGCCATTCCCTACAAGCGTTTCTTAACCTCGGCAACTTTAAAATGTGTGGATTTCAACTCCCAGAGTTCCCCAGCTGGCATTCAATTCTGGGAGTTGAAATCCAGCCATCTTAAAGTTGCCAAGGTTGAGAAACACTGTTCTGTATGATTAAAAAAATAGCTTATCTGGTAGCAAGAGGGCATGGAAGCTTGTGAAAAGTTGTATTTTAAAATGAAACAAATATAGTCTCTTTTCCTTGTTAGGTTGGCACATTGATTAGTCAACTGTAGAAGTTACTGTAAATCACTCACAATGAAATAACTCCTTGTTTAATCATGCAAAAAGAGGAAGAGTCAAACTTATTTCCTTCCTCTACCCTCATCTGTGTTGCTTGTATCAAGAAGTTGCCTAGCTGAACCAGCTTGTTGCACAAAGCATGCTATTAACACTACTGGTGGCACCAGAGCTTTTTTTTCTCATAGAACGCTCAGAATGGAGTTCCGGCACCTTTTTTGGATGGAACCTTGTAGGGTAGGCAAGGCAGGTTGTATGACATGTGTGAGTTCCGGCACCTTTTTCTTTTACAAACAAAGCACTGGGTGGCACAATGCATGAAGTTATTCTGTGCAACTACCAGATTTACTATTGCTGTTAGTGATTGTAAGGTTTTGTTTTTTTAACCGTGTGAAGATGCAGAACTTGGAAGAGGAGAAGGAGACAGAGACAGAGAAGGAGGAGGAGGAGGAGGAGGAGGAGGAGGAGGAGGAGGAGAAAGAGGAGAAGAAGGATCTACAAAATGGCCAGCTTATTTTTTTTATGGGTCATCATGAGCATAATGTGGTCTGGTATTTTTTTTTCTTTTTTGCCATTAGTCTCTCATAGAACTCCATCAAGTTCTTGAAGAACCCTATGTTTCTGAGGAATACAGTGTCACAACAACATTTCTGGGGTTATCAGAGTGGACCAAGTCTTGTTGTTTGTTGTTATGCATGGCAAAGGCAGGTGCCCCACGTTGAAAGAGGGAGGGCCTCATTTCTTCAGTTTTTAAACAGCTTTACCCATTTCCTGTGCTGATTTTTTTTCTTTTTGCATCCTGCCTTCATTTAAGGAAGCCTTACTAGTCACAGGTGACTATGACTGCAATGTTGCTTTACAATAACAGGAAAAGTTATAAATAAATGCCTAGGAACATTTAGAACATGTCTAAACATCATAAATTACAGACTTGTTCACTACAGACCCTTGTTCATGCAGTAAGAGTGATGAAGCCATCTTGGCGGATTGGGCTGTTAAAAACTGCATCCTATTCTGCCTACTTGTCTGAACTATCTCATTGTTAACCTCACCTCTGAAAGAATTTACTTTTTCAGAACTCTTGAGCTGGGGATTCCTCTCCTGTGCTTTGCATCGTTGCCTTCACACCCTCAGAAATTAAACCAAAATAGCAACTCAAAGCCAATTTGCAATAGTGACGAGTATCTGTAGCTCGGGTGTAGCATGCAATCAATTCTACGTGGGACAAACATCACGTCAATTAAAAACCAGGATCCACGAACACCGGCTGGTAGTCAAACACCATGATCCCAAATCTTTAATCTTTACCCACACCGACACCAAACAGCATCAGTTCGATTGGAGCAACACAAAAATGTGACCAGCCATATGCTAAATAAATAAATAATCATTGGCCATACTACCAGCCGCCATGCTTGTGGGTTCATTGAAGCCTGGCACTTCACAAACAATTCCATCAACAGACATATTGACCTACAACCAGTCTACAAACCCCTCAGAATCAACCACACAGCCAACCAGGGGCAGCACTGACCCTCAACCAACCATGCAAGCCTCTCCTCTCCCATCAGCAGTACACCTCCCAAATGACCCTGACCTGATGTAACTTCCCCAAGGCCCATCACAAGACTCACCAATGACTCACACCTGACCCATCACAAGATCCATCACTTCACATACCCACACCTGAGCCCCATATAAACAGAAGAACACTGATATCCCCTAAAATCAGTGGTGGGATTCAGCTGGTTCACACCGGTTCGGTGGAACTGGTAGCTAATTTTTGGTTGACTTCAGCAAAATGGCTGAAGCCCTAGCTCTTTTTCACAAGGCCCAGAACAGACTGCCGGAAGTACATGGATGCCACTTCTGGAAGTCCGTTCTGAGCCGCGGAGGCCTCCCAGCCCCAAAATGGCCCACTGGACTTCTAGAAGTGGTGTCCCCGCAGAGAACTGTTCAGGTATTTGAATCCCACCCTGCCTAAACTTCCCTGAAGATGTTACTTAGTAACGAAACATTCAGAAACCAACCCACCAGCTTGGAGAATGAAACTTCACCCTCATCAAAGTCAGATTTTTAAAAGCAATTCATAGGGTATAGATAAAGACTGATGTCTCTCAGGGTGCAAAGAGAAAATATCTGCTGCAAACTCCACGTAGGTGTAAGGAAGGGCATCTGGCCAGTAAATGCTCATCTCCACCCAGTCACCCTGACCCCATCCCAAATCAAGGGGTTACAGATCATAAAAAAAAAGACAGAGTAAGTGTGATGTTTAGAATGCTACCTCACCTGATCATATAATATTATTTGCTATTACTGTACCATTAAAGGGACGTGGTGGCTCAGTGGGTTAGGACGCTGAGCTTGTCGATCAGGAGGTCGGCAGTTTGGTGGGTCGAATCCCGAGTGCCGCGTAACAGAGTGAGCGCCTGTTACTCGTCCCATTACTTCAGTCATAATCAGTCTTTGCTCTTTACACCATTTTTATTATTGGCACTTCCTCTATTACAAATTGCACACACAGTGCCTAACCCTATGCCCTGCCTATCTGTACTTACCTTCCAACTTGAGAGTATCAGGCAAGATTTTTCCTTTCTGCAGTAACCTTTGACCACGTTGTGCACCCACTTCTGGCCGCATGTTTTCATAAGCATCAACTTGCTCTGTGACTTAAGAGACAAGAAGCACATGGCATCAAATTATCTCTTCCGAAGGAGATATCTTAAAGCCAAATAATGATACAAGATGCATAATCCATTGAGCATGCACCTTCGTGTGCCATGAAGGAAATTGTAATCTTTCAAGATGCTACAAGACCCTTGCATTTGCTTCACACTATATTAATTCTATATTAAAAATTTCTGGTTTTGTCTATAAGAATATTCCAGAAATTATACAAAGGCATTACCCTTATTACATTCCCCTCACAAAGAAAAGGATGTCAATCTATTACCCAAAGCACTTGGGGGCAACACAAGAAGTAATGAGTGGAAGATCATTAAAGAGAGAAGCAACCTAGAACTAAGGAGAATTTTCCTGAGAGTGGGAACAATTAATCAATGGAATGGCTTGCCTCCAGAAGTTGTGGATGCTCCCTCATTGGAGATTTTAAAGAAGAGTTTGGGCAGCCCTATTATTCTATGTCATCATCTCCTGAAGAGTAAACACTGCTGCTGCAAGGCTGCCTCATTCATGATGTCGCTTCCAAACCCAGCAGCAGCAGTCAAATGCTGTCATATTATGATTATGATTATTATTCTGTTACTTTCCATGTACACTGAGAGCTTCTGTACTGGAGACAAATTCCACACTTGGCCAAATAAAGCTATTCTATTCTATTCTATTCTATTCTATTCTATTCTATTCTATTCTATTCTATTCTATTCTATTCTATTCTATTCTATTCCACTCCACTCCACTCCACTCCACTCCACTCCACTCCACTCCACTCCACTCCACTCCACTCCACTCCATTCCATTCCATTCCATTCCATTCCATTCCATTCCATTCCATTCCATTCCATTCCATTCCATTCTATTCTATTCTATTCTATTCTATTCTATTCTATTCCACTCCACTCCACTCCACTCCACTCCACTCCACTCCACTCCACTCCACTCCACTCCACTCCATTCCATTCCATTCCATTCCATTCTATTCCACTCCACTCCACTCCACTCCACTCCACTCCACTCCACTCCACTCCACTCCACTCCACTCCACTCCATTCCATTCCATTCCATTCCATTCCATTCTATTCTATTCTATTCTATTCTATTCTATTCTATTCTATTCTATTCTATTCTATTCTATTCTATTCTATTCTATTCTATTCTATTCTATTCCATTCCACTCCACTCCACTCCACTCCACTCCACTCCACTCCACTCCACTCCACTCCACTCCATTCTATGCTACTCTATACGTCTACATGACATGTGATGGCAGAAATGTATACTAAATTAAAGAATTGCTGGCTGCACTTCCAGTCTCTATTCTAACTCAGCATGAAGAAAAGGGTTCTGTCTGCACATGGAGCAAAGAGGGAGGAAAGAGGCAAGCTGGAGGGGGCACCTCCTTTGGGTCAGTACTTGGCAGTTGAAAACCCACAAGTTGCTGCTGTCAGTTCTCTGACTGCCTGGACTGACAGCTTCATGGGATTTGAGAAGTGGCAGCCAAGGGGCTATTCTCTTAGGTAACAGGGGAACTAGGGAGAACAGAACAATTCTCCCAGCACCCAGGACTCACTTCCTGCCGCAGAGGGCCTGCTTAAAAGCTACTTCTCCCTGCTTTCCTTCTTTCAAGGAAAAGGAAGCCGTGAAAGCAGCTGTGCAGTCAGGAGTCTGCGGTTAAGACTACCCCCAGTTTCAACAGCAAAGACCTTGGGCAGCTTGACCGCAAGGTTGCCTCAGTTTCAAATTTTCAATATGTCATCAAAAAAATAAACTACATCAATGTATTGGAAAAACATCTTGTGTGCATACACGCCTGTGTTCACAAACACACACATACAAGAATACAAAGATGATGGGTGGGTCTGGCCTTTCACCCTGCTCCGTTCGGCACAATTTCCTTCTGAACCTACTGTCAGTGCTGCAAACATTGACATATTTTTGCCCTGACAATATAAGAGACAGCCTGTTACTTTAAATTGCTTTGCTTTGGGGGGAAACAGCGGATGTTTTAAGAAGATTAGAAAAGCCGGCGTACAGAATGGGAAGTGAAACCTCATGTGATGGTGGTCTCCCAATACTCCCATGTAACGCCTCTTCTCCGTGAGCTGCATTGGCTCCCAGTTGTCCTCCGGGTGAGATTGAAGGTGCTGGTGATGACCTATAAAGCCCTAAATGGCATGGGTCCAGATTATCTTCAGGAGCACCTGCTGCCGGCGTCAACTTCCCATCGCCCTGTGCGCTCCCACAGAGAGGGTCTCCTCAGGGAGTGCCGGCTGGTGGCCCCCAGGGGGAGAGCATTCTCTGTGGGCATGCCTGCCCTCTGGAATCAGCTGCCTGTGGAGCTCCGGATGGCTCCCGACCTTCGCTCTTTTCGCCATGACCTGAAAACCTGGTTATTCGAGCTTGCCGGCCTGGACTGAGGGATTGGGGTTTTAAATTTCATAATTTAATTTATTTTGTTTGGGGCTAAATTTAATTTAATCTATTTTTAACTTTTGTATGTTATATTTTAATTGCCCTGTACACCGCCCTGAGTCCCTCGGGAGAAGGGCGGTATATAAATCTAATAAATAAATAAATATGTAAAACTAATTGGATAATGTGATTTATGATGTGTAGATAAGGGTGGGGATTGTATGTGTTACAGTGGGTTTGAGGGGAGGAGATCTCAGATTCTGGCATCCTTCCATGAGTGCTGATGTTTAATTTCATTATTAAGACTTTTTAGATAAACAATGCCTGCATTTTGTTTGAACTGTCTCATTTATCGGAACCATGACACCTACCTTTGGTGGTATCCAAAGAGTTCTTCTCAAAATGTCTTTTTAAAAAAAATCACTGATAAATAGAGCAGGCATGTTTAAGAGAGACATTGTTTGATGCAATAGAAAGCTCTTTCCTACTTCGCCTTGCAACCTTTCCCATAATTGGGTGTTTCAAGTTTCTTATGAGTTTAGCATTGTTCCAGAATAGGGAAACTTCTTTCACAATAAACAACCTTTTGCAACAACACTACTACAGAATAATGCTAAACCTATGCCCCAAAGTGTTTTCTGTACCATACAACATACTTGCGTGAAACCAGAGCACACTTGCTACATGTGAAATCTCCCCTTCTCTTCAACTCCAGCCCAAGCCCATGTTAGGGAGATGATTTTCCTAGTGTAGATAATGCTTGGTTGGAGCCAGAAGATCTGCCAATTACTTTCCTTAATTTGTCCTGCATTAAATCTGTAAGGACAACATCTGTGTTTTGCCACATTCCTAAAGCAACTTTCGCTAGCATATCTTTCTGCCAATTTAAGTAGTGGGAAAATGCACATTAGCATATTCATGAGGAAGAATTTTATGAATGGTCCTAATAAACTCACCATCATCATTTCCTGGGCATACCGTAATCCTATTGGCAATAGATCTTTTTTTCCGTTTGGCATAAAAATATCTTCTGGAAATGAGAGACACATAAAATGTGAATGACATCAAGATCTGAGTTGAACACAAGTAGCTTTGTCGCGGCACAGAGGTGAAGGAAATGTTCTCTTTTGGACATCAAATGCTCCACAGTGTGAGCCTTTTTGGGAGGACAGTTGTGGTTATCTCTCATCAGCTTCAAATAGTCCACTAGAATACTATATCTGATAACAATTATCACCTGGGCCATTAGGGGAGGGTTAGGGTCAGGGAAAATATCTGGGATCCTTATTGAGTCCCTATATGCAGCAGGGAGTTGAGAAATACATAATTTCAACCTAGAAATCTCTCTCCTCTCCCCAGACTCATTAAAACCATTTAATTCAGAACCTAAAGGTACCTTACTGTATTAATGGGATTTATAAAATTAAGGAATCTCCAATAGACATAGACTAATTTTAGTAAATGGGCTAGACATGCAGTCAAATAAGAATTATTTCTAGCAACTGTTCCCTCAGAAAATTGGAGGCCACCAGATTTGGGAAAGATTGATCTGGGGCAAAGAGCCATCTCTTATTCTGGGTTGAAGATCAGACTTGACCCTGAGTACTGTGCTTGTAGCATGACTTTCCAAGAAGGAGGAGATAAACATGCCAAGGACTGAATCTAATCTAATTGACATAAAGCTTATCTGGGCATGTATTTAATCATTTCCTTCTTCTGCCTTGCTAAAAATTCTAATCTGCTAAACACTTTTGATTATTTTTTTTCTGTATGCCAAATTTTCAGGTACTGCACAGCTTAAGTATTTATGCTTTAGGATTTCAAGTCTACAAAACATCTGGAATTTCACCACCAGATGCTCACTCTTTGCCAATAAAGTTAATATGGAGTTATTCCTTCATTTATCTTATCTATTCCCTCCTGTTGCCCCTTTGCCAGGCCTGTCTTGTAGAGGCCACAAGTTTCTCTTACACATTGTTCTCCAAATTTGGTGCACAATTCCCACTACTTTCTTGCACTCTGTTACATCATAAGTACTTGCCTGCCATTATGACTCATCAACTTCTTTTGTTGTCTGCGAGTTCGGTGGACTGAAAGAAGAAAGGTGGACAGACAGCATTTTATGTAATGGATTTTCTTCACTGCAGCCATTTTGGCACACTAGTGTGGTGTTTTTCAACCTCAGTAACTATAAGATGTGTGGACTTCAACTACAGAATTCCTCAGCCAGGAACATCTTAAAGTTGCTGAGGTTGAGAAACAAGGCACTAGTGTGTCAAAGAGGGGGGAAATTACCTGAAGATTTCATATTTCAGGAAAAATAAATTGGGCGGCTGCATGCAACATTCAGGGAAAGAGTCCAAAGTAGATGAAAACTACCTCTTCATCCATTTATTCTCCATTAATTCTCTTTCTCAGACACAAATGTATGAACACACATATACATTATAACTTGATAAAGTTTGCCCTGAAAAAGGGACCCATCCTACATGTTATGTACTGGGCTCATTAGTAATACCACGTGGTAAGCTGGAGCAGCTAACGACTCTCCAGCAACCCGGAGTACAAGTCTCCAGTGCTGCTATTGGCTGTCTCTAGGCGGCAATGGTTGCTTCAAACCTATTGGCTGCTGCCTAGGGGCTAGACTATATATTGCAGCTAGTTGCAACCATTTCCCCAGTTCTGATTAAGTAAACCATGAGTTTTCCTGTACTCATTTACCTCGTCTTCATTCCTGCACCAAAGAACCCGCTACACAACACTACACGTAAATGCAAGTCACATAAATGCAATTCACTTCTACTTTAGGACATAAAATTGGCTAAGGGGCGCTAAGCTTTTATGCCTCCTCCTCCGTGGTCCTACCTTCCCCACTGTCTATATAATTTGCACTAATAACAAAAAAAAGATAAATAATGCATACTGTATTATTTCCAATGGTTCATGAGAGCCCCTTTGTTACTTGCTGTTCTTACTGACCAACCTGCAACTCTTAAGGAATAACTATAAACCCACTCAGAAGAAACTATCAATAGTTCCTGGCAGAGAAATAATAAACGGGGATGGGTCAGTTCATTTGGGAGAGGAACAGCAAGAACAGAGCTAGAAGGGGCAGTATGTGCTCTTAGTAAAAAGCAAGTGGAGGTTTAATACTCCTTCCTCCTCCTATTTCCCCCACAACAACAAGCCTACAAGGTGGGTTAGGCTAAGAGAGAGTAATTGGCCCAAAGTCACCCAGCTGGCTTTTATGCCTAAAGGCATGAAATTCACAGTCTTCCCATTTCTAGACTGGTGCTTGAACCACGAGACCAAACTAGCTCTATGACAAGATGGGACAGTTGTCACAAGGAACCCTCAGAGGTTATAATGCCTCTAAAGCAGGGCTCAATTTCATTGAGGGCCACATCAGCATTGCGGTTGCCCTCAGGGGGCCGGGTGGGTATGGCCTGGGTGGGCGTGGCCTACTGGGTGGGCGTGGCTAGAGTGCATATGGCCTACTGGGTGGGCATGGCCAGCTCTACATCATTGGCATCAAGGGTGCCTATGGGGGCCTGGGCAGGAGTGGGACAGATCTGAGGGTCTCTGGCAGAAGGAGGGTCTCTGGGCCAGGGCCAAGGCAGTGGGGGCCGTTCCCTCACTGTTTCCAGGATGGGTTCATGGGCAACATGAAACCACTTCGCGGGCCGCATCTGGGCCCCCGGGCCTTGTGTTTGACATGTCTGCTCTAAAGTTAATATGATGTTATTCCTTCATTTATTTTATTCACCCTAAAATATCATCATTTACTGAGGTCTCTCAGAGGTCTGCAACAAAACATCAAAATTAGAGCTCAAGATATTAAAAATATTTAAAACAACAGTCAAAAGGCCTATCGGGTACCTCAGTTTACCAGAGAGTTATTCCCAAATAATGAATGGGACTATGGAGAAGAGTCAAGCTGGGTCCCTGTGAAGCATTCCAAAGGGATTAATCTCAAATAATCACAACCAAGGAGGACTCCTAGAGCATTCTCTCGAGCCATGTAAATTTTAAAAGTAATAGAGGTAGTCCTTGAATGACAACCATTCATTCAGCAACTGTTTGAAGTTACAACAGGCACTTTAAAAAAAGTGACTTATGGCCTGTCCTAGCTTTTATGATCATTGCAGTATCCCTAAGGTCATGGTAACTAGCATAATGTCAACCTACAGCTCAAGTATCCAAATAAAAGTCCAGAATTTGCATTGATTGTAGTGAGATCATGTGATCACCAGTTGCAATCTTCCCACCCTGCTTCTGACAAGCAAAATCAAGCCTTATCCAACAAAATGAGTTTCAATGTGGAGAAAAGCAAAGTTTTACATTTAGGCAGGAAAAATCAAAGGTATAAGTACAGATTGGTTGAGACCTGGCTTAAAAACAGTAACTGAGAGAGGGACCTTGGAGTCCTAGTGGACGATCACTTAACAATGAGCCAGCAGTATGCAGCAGCTGCCAAAAAATCTAATACAATCCTGGGTTGTATAAACAGAGGCATAGAATCAAGATCATACGAGGTATTAGTACTGCTTTAAAAAACCCTAGTAAGACCACACCTGGAATACTGCAACCAATTTTGGTCACCATATCACAAAAAAGATGTCAAGAGTTTGGGAAAAATTCAGAGAAGAGCTACTAAGATGATCAAAGGCCTGGAGACTAAAACGTACAAAGAATGGCTGCAGGACTTGGGTTTGGCTAGTCTAAAGAAAAAAAGAAATAGGGGAGACATGATAGCAGTGTTCCAGTATTTGAGGGGCTGCCACCAAGAAGGGAGGGTCATTTTATTCTCCAAAGCACCAGAGGGCAGGACAAGAAACAATAGTTGGAAACTGACCAAAGAGAGAAGCAACCTGGAATTAAGGAGAAACTTCCTGACTGTGAGGACAATTAACCAATGGAACAGGTTGCCTCCAGAAATTGTGAGTGCTCCATCACTGGAGATTTTTAAGAAGAGGTGCTAGATAGTCACATATCTGAGATGGAATAGGTTCTCCTGCTTGAGCGGGGGGCTGGACTAGAAGGCCTCCAAGGTCCCTTCCAGGTCTATTCTATTCATCAACAATTTGGACGAGGGGATAGATGGAGAACTCATCAAATTTGCAGACGACACCAAGCTGGCAGGAATAGTCAATATTCCAGAAGATAGGCTTAAGATACAGGATGATCTGGACAGATTTGAACAATGGGTGCTATCTAACAAAAATGAAATTCAATGGTGAAAAAAGTGAGGTTCTACATTTAGGCAAGAAAAACCAAATGTACAGGTATAGTATAGGTGATACCTTGTTCAATAGTAGTAACTGTGAGAGGGATCTTAGAGTCCTAGTGGACAATCACTTAAACATGAGCCAGCAGTGTGCTGCAGCTGCCAAAAAAGCCAACACAGTGCTAGGCTGCATTAAAAGAGGGATAGATTCAAGATCATGTGAAGTATTAATACCACTTTACAATGCCTTGGTAAGGCCACACTTGGAATACTGCATCCAGTTTTGGTCACCACGATGTAAAAAAGTTGTTGAGACTCTACAAAGAATATAAAGAAGAGCAACAAAGATGATTAGGGGACTGGAGGCTAATACATACAAGAAACGGTTGATGGAATTGGGTATGTCTAGTTTAATGAAGAGAAGGGCGAGGGGTGACATGATAGCAGTGTTCCAATATCTCAGGTGCTGCCACAAAGAAGAGGGAGTCAAGCTATTCTCCGAAGCGCCTGAAGACAGGACAAGAAGCAACGGATGGAAACTAACTAAAGAGAGAAACAACCTAGAACTAAGGAGAAACTTCCTGACAGTTAGAGCAATTAACCAGTGGAACAACCTGCCTCCAGAAGTGGTGAATGCTCCAACACTGGAAGTTTTTAAGAAGAGACTGGACAGCCATTTGTCTGAAATAGTATAGGGTTTCCTGCCTGAGTAGGGGGTTGGACTAAATGATATCCAAGGTCCCTTCCAACATCATCATCATCATCATCATCATCATCATCATCATCATCATCATTATTATTATTATTATTATTATTATCATCATCATCATTATTTTCAATCGGGGAAGCTGGATTTACTTAATAACCTTGTGATCCATTGAATAACTACAGTAATTCGCTTAACGTTGTGTCAAAAAAGGCTGTAAAATTGGGATTGACTTAATAACTGCTTTGCTTAAAAATGAAAAATCTGGATCCAGTTGTGGTCATAAATCAAGGACTAGCTATATCCAAATGGGAAGAAATATTTATTTATTTATTTATTTTATTAAACTTATATACCGCCCTTCTCCCGTAGGAATCAGGGTGGTTTACAAGGTTTTTAAAAACAATTGTCACTATCTATATTGAAGGCATTAGATTTTTATTAACCTATTAGATTTAACCCATCGGAGATAGCAAAATAACTTACAGGGAATATTTAACCATACATTTCTCTCATTAATCTTCTGAATGTAAAGATACGTACCTTGCCGGAATGTTAGAAAACAAAAAACGGAGCCAAGGCAAACAATCATATATACCAGCGCTACAGACCAAATCATCCAGTGCCAAACAACTTCTAATGGGATGCAAAGGAAGGAAGAAAAAGATACGATTAGAACTTATTAAGCTTCAATTCAAAGATATTTCTAAAGCAAGAAGCAGGGTTTTTTCTACAGATAATGCACATATGTAGTAAATAATAAATCAATAATATTAACATTAAATGAAAACTGCAACAAATAAATTCAAATATATATGCTTGAGGATAAATCAATTTGTATTCCCTCTATTTGAAAGAAAAGAAGATGTGTCTTCTAAGACACCGCCTGCTATTCCAATTCTGGTTTTTAATAAGCACTTGTATTAAATATAATAGTACTTTTTAAAAAAATAATAATCAAATACTGGTTGAATCTGTTGCCCATCACAATTTTTAGCATGTTTCCATATTACGCTTGCACAGTGTAAATAAACATTAGGCACTGAGCATTTTAAACGTTAATTTTTCAAACTAAATTTTATTTTTATTTTTTATTTTAATTCCATTTATATCCCGCCCTTCTCCGAAGACTCAGGGCGGCTTACAAGCTTAGCAGTAGCCTTCATTCTATGTATATACCTGCTTATTAGGGCTTTCACACACACCCCAAGCGGCATTATTACAAAGTCAGCTTATTGCCCCCAACAATCTGGGTCCTAAATATCCTGTATTCAGGCCTGGATGTTAGGCTTAAAGGCTATTATCAATTTTTCAGCGCCTGATGAAACAGTCAATGCTAGTGAAAATCCAAGCATAGAATACTGGTTCCAGCTACAGTGTCATTCATAGCTTGTTACCTGTCTGAACAATAAGGCAACAAATGTACATAATGGTGCTAATCGGAAAATGTGACTAGATTACTGTATATAGCAATGCTTCTCAACCTTGGCAACCTTGGGTGGACTTCATCTCCCAGAATTCCCTAGGTTGAGAAACACTGCTATATGGTGTAAGGAAAATGACATTGGCAGAGGTTTGCAGAAACCATTTCCTATGCCAAAAAGTTGAAGCATTTTTAAAGTCCAAAACGAGATAACGTTTGGAACCTGCTCAGGCAGATACCTTCCTAATTCATTCGAGGGGGTGGGGGAAATAAAAAGAGCATTGCAAGATTCTCAATAAAAGTAATATTAGCCTTCCTGTAGAGTTGATGTCCCACTCTGATCTATGATCTGCCACTTGAAGACCTTTTTTATCATATAGATTACCCATAACCCTCTGTTTAAATGTAGATCAGCACTTCTATCATATGCAGTGCCCCCTGAGGACCCTAGGATATTTCAAGAGGGCCAGTAGTGACAAATATGTCATTGGGAACCACAACATCTGCTGAGCGGCCACAGATAATATATGCAAAGAATATTACATTGCACAGAAAACACGCACATACTGTCCTATGTCTGTATCTGGTAATGGGAAAAGGGTGAGGGATGGATGGTAGCACCACAGGAGAAAAACAAGGTTGGAAGAGGGCCACAGTTTTTTTTAAAAAAAAAGATTGAAAAACACAGATCTAGATTATAGTTTCTATAAATAGATACTATGGGGTTATAATATGAATTTTTCAAAAACAAAGTTATCATTTTTTCAGATTGGAAATACAGATAGTCCTCAATTTACAACCACGATTGAGCCCAAAATTTCTGTCGTTAGGTGAGACATTTATTAAGTGAGTTTTGCCCCATTTTACGACCTTTCTTGCCTGAGTTGTTAAGTGAATCACTGCAGTTGATAAGCGGTTGTTAAGCAAATCTGGCTTCCCAATTGACTTTGCTTGTCAGAAGGTCGCAAAAGGTCATGATACACATAACCCCGGCACACAGCAGCGGTCATAAATATGAACCAGTTGCTCAGCATCTGAATTTTCATCACATGATCCTGGGGATAAGTCCCTTTTTTTCAGTGCCGTTGTAACTTTGAACGGTCACTAAACAAACTGTTGTGAGTTGAGGACTACCTGCAATACGTTTGGATTTTATAAACCCGTTGGCATGCCTGAGTTTATAATAACTTATATGCAATCAGAGCTTTCCCTTCCCACCCATTAACTTAGAGCCGCACCTGTCTTTGCTATCACCTCTAGATGAAAATGGCATGTCTGGTTTTTCCAGTGGCAGGAATAGTTCCCAGCATCTTCAAGAGTTACTCTTGGAAGGATCAAAGAAACAAAACTAGCATTCATATCCAGTGAGTAGCGAATGGAACGCCGTATTGTTATATTAATCAGAACCATAACTTGATCTGGTGAATCATGCTGAATCCAGAGCAGTGTCCCCTCTGTCCAGTTTCTGTGCACTGGGGCATCACAAGAAAAATATTGGGGTTCCATTGCTGAATGAGACAAGTCTTCCTGGTGCTCTGCAGAAGAAAAGTTAGTAATAATAAGTTGAGCTGAAGCACAATTTTTACATTAATTTCACTTAAGAAATTTGAAGACGTTTTAAAGCCTAGGTGCATTTTGGCTACACTTCAGACAGCTCAGAAATTTAAAGGGTAATGATTCTGTTTTAAAGAAGCTTTAATTTTCAATTTTTAAAAAAATGAACTTAAAATATTTATAAGATTCATTCCATGATAGTTCTATATATGTCCCAGGTCACCTTCACATTACAGGCACACTTGCCAAGTCTTAAGAATATTTTATTTTGGCTACAAAAATGTGGAGCACATTCCAGATGTTTGCAGTCTGAGGTATGACAGAGTATTTCCCCATTTAAAAATAATGCCAATTCCACTCACAGATTTGCTATTCAATTCCTGTCCATTGCTTATCACTCTTTAGTAATTAAAGGAATTATCTTCCATCTTCTAAACCTCCATTCATGTGTTTGATTACAAATCCCATCAATATATGTTACAAATAGTGGAAAGTATAGCCCAATACAACTAAAGGATTTTGGTGGGGGGGAAAAAGCAAGCATCATCTAGATCAGGGGGTCTTCAAACTTGGCCCTTTTGTGACTTGTGGACTTCAACTCCCAGAATTCCTCAGCCAGCCACAAGTCATAAAAGGACCAGGTTTGAAGACCCCTGGTCTAAATTGATGGGTTATAACCTACACCCTACCAAAGATGAATTCATGTAAAATCCCCTTATTCACCTCTTTCCAACCCCACACAAATTTATACTTCTTCCCTATTCATTTCAGTCATTGCCTTTCCCTTATGGTAATAGAAAGATTACTCACCCCACCCCCCTATCCCCAATGAAAAATGGAAGCCGGTTCTGATTCGGCCTCAAGTGTGGTGGAATCTCTAGCTAGAGTGGGGGGGAGGAGTGAAAAGACTGGGGAGGTTGGAGTCCTTGCAGACAAGGAATCAACGGAGACCACCACCACCACCATCATCCCACCTTGGAATTCCCAAAGTCTTCATCCAGCTGTTCCCTTGTAAATACCATAGCTAAGCAATAATAAAGAGGCAACTCTGATTAACTCATGGTGTTGTTCTGGTGCCTGATGCCTGACATAAGGGAAAGAGCTGTTTCCATCTGAAAAATTACCATCACGATCTTCATAGCCTTTTTTCTCATATGTTTTCATTTTTTCTTGGAGGTTGTCAGAATCATTTCCACCTGAAAAAATAGCTTCAGGTAAACCAGAGGTCCCCAACTCTTAGTCTGTGGACCAGCACTGAGCTACGGCATGCCAGAAACCGGGCTGCACAAACAAGCCAAGTCCCACACACAGGATGCAGACAGCACACCAAACCAGGCCCCCTTCAGTCCATGGAAAAACCTCTCTCCACGAAAGAGGTTGGGGGCCACTGGGGTAAACCATCCAGATTCATTGGGAGATGGGTGGTGTATAAATTTAATGAATTATTATTATGCTTCCTTGCACAATCAGCTAGATGTTTAGATAGGATTTGGCATTTTTATCCATCTATTGAATCCTTCTCAAGAGGCAGATGTTGTTATTATCTACCTAGCCCACTCTTTTTTTTCAGCCCAGAAAATTATCTTTTTCCCAGCCCCACATTTTTCTCCTCTATCCCTCTAACTATTTTTCCTTAAGTGGTCCCTTATGCATATTTTAGACTATCATGGTCACCTTATCCTATAACCATCCACAGTCAAAGGACTTGAGAATTCTGCCTTGCAGATCAAAAGGCAAAGTATTATGGGGTATATTCTTAGTTTATACAGGATGTTGGCCATAACAATAATACCATCTAAGCAATTATCACCATTCTTCTTCTTCCACATGCATATGTTTTATTGTTAAATATACCTTTCTTCCAGGACATGACATACAGATATTTAAGTTTTCCCCATTAAAATTAGCCCTGGGAGATTGGGCTGGGATGGATAGGAAGAGAGACTGATTGGCCCCAAGGCAGCTTAGCTAGATTCTGTGGCTGAGGGAAGATTTTAACCTGCCTCTCCTTGGTCCCAGTCAATCGGTGTAATTGCCATATCATGTTGGATCTTCCTTCTCTTCTTTCTTGTCTAGTAGTACCACATTTTTTGGACACCAGTGACTAATTTGAAGGCCATGCTGTTACCTGCTATGCTGTCCTACTTAGATTCTTTTCATCCTGGACTTATGCATCATCAACAATACATAACATTTTGAATGCAAAATAAAAGATGAATTTCCTACCCACTGTTTCTAGAGCAGACTTCCCATATGGGGTCTTGACAGATAACTCTAGTCATCCCCCAGCCAACAGGGTCAATGTGGCTAGGGATGGTGGAAGGTCAAAGTGAGGGATGGAGGGAGCTCGGGAGAACAGGCAATTCTGTAACAACTTTTCATTATTAATAGCTTTTAGAATTATAACACTTACTAGTCCTGTTTGGGAGCACATGTGGGTTTCCTGACCGGTCATTCCAATGACAGGTAAACCAAGTGGTGTTTTGCACATCAGTTCTGTAGAGCGACAAGCCCCACATAGCATTCAACCTTGCCTTTGGGTGGTGGTACCCCAAATTTACGTACAGCAGTTCATTCCTTTTTGGACCAAGCCAGTTCAGATCTAAGTCACTTGAAGTCAGAGGGTGATCCAGAATGCAGGGTAAAGAAACTTGCTGGAATTCTGAAACATGAGATATAGTTCTTAAAACTTTTGTTTCTTTCTAGGAGCAAGTATTTTTTTTTCTGATTAGTGTTTGTAGATCACTTTTTCATCACATGGAAGTGCTCAACAGGTCAAATAAAAACAATGATACTTTCAAAATCAAACATATAATTAGTAACCATCAAAGAATTTATAATTGTTACTACCAACTGAAAAAGGAATTTTTCAATTAAAAGTTTCTCAAGAAGAATTCAGTTCTAATACTAGTTAAAATATAATACAGCAAATTCTTAAAATGGATTAAATTAAGCCAGCAAATTAGAATAGGGATCAAATGACAAATGGAGCAATTTACACAGCTTTTAAAAATTAATAAACAATATCTAAACTGATGCTGGGTTGTTGTTGTCTTTTATCCCAATGTTTAATAGTACCTGATGGCTTCCAAAACTGAATTTCAGATCTCCAAGATTTCTGAAAATGGTTAAAATAATGCTTACTGAATACATGTATTGTCTATGTACGACATTTTTTTAAAAAAAGAGACAGATCTACAACCTAAAATACATGACATAACAGGAAAAAAGACATGGAGAGTGATAAGAAAAGCAAACAAACCACGTTATGGTGCTTTCTGATCTCAAGCTTGCGAGCCTCAGATATTTGGGTTGGGACTGGCCAAAATGGAAAAAAGACACACATTGTTTCTAAAGTTTTACACTGCACAGAATATCAGAGTTGAAAGGGACCTTGGAGATCTTCTCGTCCAACCCCCTGCTCAGGCAGGAATCTCTATACCATTTCAGACAAATGGTTGTCCAATCTCTGCTTAAAAACCTCCAGTTTTGGAGCATCTACAACTTCTGGTGGCAAGTCATTCCACTGATTAATTATTCTAACTGTCAGGACACTGCTGACTTTCCCATGCTATACCTACATGTTAATCTGAAATCGGTTATCAGCTCAGTCTTCAACCATCCCCAACCATCTACAAGACCCACCTGTGACTTGGATCACCTGCACGGTTTCCATGGGTGTTTCAGTGGCTGCTGTCCAGTAGTAGGAGAGGCATAGAAGAAGCAAGGAGCACAGAACGGGTGCCATTGTCTCCTTCCTACCAGCTAAAGCAAACAAGGCTCAAACAAACTTAAAGAAGCGGTCAGAACAGCAACAATTTTAGCAAAATAGACTGCTCTGAAGCGTGAATTCTACATTAAACTCCCTTGAGAGCTAAATGGTTGCCCCAAGGGAGAAGAGAAAAAGCAGAGAAATAATTCCACCAGTGCTCAGTAATTGAGAGTGTAAAATTTAGTGCCTAATGTCTATGCAAAGTTTATTTCTGTATTTAACACCTTTACTACATTCAAACAAGCCACAGTGGTCTCTTTAGGAACTGTGGGTCTGAGTTCCCAGGTCTGTGCTTTTCCTCTTTTGGTTTTCTTTTTCTTGGGGGAAATGCCGATGTTTAAATAAACCTTGAGAAAACTGGGCCATTGCAGCTCCAGATGGGTTCTCTAAAGCAGACAGAGGTCTCTTCAAAATGAAACAGAAATCTTTGTCAAGGTTGCACACCATTACTGTATTTGGTGGGCTGATTATTAATTATAGCATGTACAAATTTTTACTCTGATTGTTTGCCCTTTCAAACGGTCCATCCCCAAAATATTAGTTTTTCATAATCACGATGGTCATTGCAACAATAGGAATTCTAGGGACATTCTAGGACAATATTTTAATGTAGCATTTCCTAACCCTGGCAACATCCAACTGTGTGGACTTTAACTCTCAGAATCCCCATCATTGGCCGTTCTAGTTGTGAAATTCTGGGATTTAAGGAACACACACACAAAGGTAAATGACCAAGGTTGGGATACAGTTTTAAGGTACTGGGTAGAATCCATTTAATGCTACTCATCCTCTAAGGAATTCAGATAGATAGATAGATAGATAGATAGATAGATAGATAGATAGATAGATAGATAGATAGATAGATAGATAGATAGATGGACAGACGGGTGGGTGGGTGGGTGGATGGATGGATGGATGGATGGATGGATGGATGGATGGATGGACGGACGGACGGACGGACAGACAGACAGACAGAGATGATAGATAAGCAAAATGGGGAGTGCAATGATATGAGGGAGTTGTGCAGAAATTTTTGTTATTGGTGTGTGTGTGTCTATGTTGTTGGCTGGTCTGGTGTGGGTTGGATACTAAAAAGATGAGTGTTGGGAAAATACCAGGATGCTCATAAATTAGTAATAACAATTTGTTAAAATGGACCCTAAAAATACAGAATAAGATGACGGAGGTTTCCTCAGGCCCAGGGATTCCCAAACTGTTCAGCTCAGAGATCCCTTCATGAAGTTTCAGATTGTTCCTCAACCCCCAAACATTTACTATCTGAAAATAATCTAATAAATACTATTTTATCTAAAACTACTATGAATAATAACAAGAACAATGACTAGCTCCATCAACCCTGGGTATGGTGTTTGTGTGTGGGGGGGGGCAATATTGGCCACTTTGGAGAATCCTTCTCTAGCCAATCCTTATGGGGAAGCATTACAATTGGTAAACAGACAGTTCCATCATGGTTTTCACAGCAAGAGTATTTGCCAAAATTTTCTCCTCCCTTTCCCTTTTAATGAAACCTGACACAGGCAGTCCTTGGCTTACAACCATTGATTGAGCAACCATTTGGAATGACAACGGCACTGAATAAAGTGACTTATGACCCATCCTCCCACTTACGACTGTTGCAGCATCCCTGTGGTCACATGATCAAAAATTTGGGTGCTGGGCAACAGGCATGTATTTACGATGGTTGCAGAGTCTAGGGCAGGGGTAGGCAACCTTGGCTCTTTTATGACTCATGGACTTCAACTTCCAGAATTCCTGAGTCAGCATAGCTGACTCAGGAATTCTGGGAGTTGAAGTCCATGAGTCATAAAAGAGCCAAGGTTGCCTACCCCTAGTCTAGGGGGAGGGGTTTCATGCGATTGCCATTTGCAACTTTTCCAGCTGGCTTCTGACCCGCAGAAGTCAATGGGGAAGCTGGATTTGCTTAATGACTGCAGGATTCAGCTGGATTGATTCGCTTGCCAACTGTGGCAAAGAAGGTAGTAAACAATTGCCTTCCTTAGCCACGGAAATTCTAACCCCAATTATGATTGTAAGTTGAGGATTACCTGTATAGGGTCACCGCAGCACTATACGTCCTAGAATCTGCAGGAAGGAAAATTGCAGCTATTGATAGATGTTCCAGCCAATAGGAAAACAGCTTCCCACATCCCACCTTGTAAAACGGAATTTTGTCATTTTTCACGTGAAGTATTAGTACCGCTTTATAATAACTATAAAGTACCGCTTTATAGTGAGGCCACATCTGGAATACTGCATCCAGTATTTTGAACACATTACAAAAAAAGATGTTGAGACTTTCGGGAAAAAGTGCAAAGAAGAGCAACTAAGATGATTAAAGGCCTGGAGACTAAAAAATATGAAGAACACTTCCAGAATTTGGGAATGGCCAGTCTAGAGCAGGGGTCTTCAAACCTGGTCCTTTTATGACTTGTGGACTTCAACTCCCAGAATTCCTCAGCCAGCCTGCCTGGCTGAGGAATTCTGGGAGTTGAAGTCCACAAGTCATAAAAGGGCCAAGTTTGAAGACCCCTGCTCTAGAGAAAAGAAGGACTAGAGGGGACATGATAGTAGTATCGCAGAATATAAGAGGCTGCCACAAGGAGGAGGGGGTCAATTTATTTTCCAAAGCACCAGATGGCAAGATAAAAAACAACAGATACAAACTAATCAAGGAGAGAAGCAACCTGGAATTAAGGAGAAACTTCCTAACAGTGAGGACAATCGACCAGTGGAACAGCTTGCCTTCAAACATTGTGGGTGCTTCATCACTGGAAGTTTTTAAGAAGAGACTGGACAACCACTTGTCTGAAATGATATAGACAGGGCTTTTTTTGTCATAGAACGCTCAGAACGGAGTTCCGGCACCTTTTTTGAATGGAACTTTGTAGGGTAGGCAAGGCGGGTTGTATGACATGTGTGAGTTCCGGCACCTTTTTCTTTTACAAAAAAAGCACTGGATATAGGGTCTCCTGCTTGAGCAGGAGGCTGGACTAGAAGACCTCCCAGGTCCTTTCCACCTGTATTCTGATTGATCCTTGAACTGTAGGATTCACGTGGCAGCCAAAGACTCATGCAAGAGGGCCTTATTTCAGCCAGCAGACAAAAACAGCTGCCTCTGGCACAGGAGATTCATTGCATTTCTGCAGGCATGCTGCTGCTGTTAATCAGTCATCCCAGGGTGATGGTTTGGGGAGGGGTTGCTGCGGTTTGCAAAAATGTTTTGCAGCTGGAACCAATAATGGATGTGTGGGCAGAGCTCTAACAGCCAGCAACTGATGCGGAAATTAACCATGATACAGGACATTTCAACCCAAGATTTGCTGAGCTGCAAAATAGGCACCGCATCAGGGTGTTGCCAAGCAGGAAAACTAACAATCCTTTCCATACATAAATATTGTTCCTAACCATCATGTCACCCACATGTGTTTTCTGATGTCACACAAAAACACCACCATTTCATATTGTGCAAAATAGGTGGCAAACTGCCGTACTGATACACTGTAAATAAACAATCATACTTGCATCATGTACTACACATGTATACTGTGTAAGAATAAGTTTGCATTGCAAGGTGTGTTTCATCACAAGTCCTTCTACACACACACACACACACACAAACACACACACAAACACACACATGGATGCCTATGATTCCGTAGAATGATCTTGCTTTCTTGAATCTCCCATCCTTATTTTAGCTGAGGCATAACAGAATGCCAAAAATATATTCAATATTAACACCTTATCACTGTCTATTAAAATAACAACAACAACATCTACATCTGCCTATCCCAGGTCCTGGTTAAGGACTCTATAGGTAGACAAAAATGCCAAATCCAGTCTGAACATCTGGCTGACTGTGCGATGATCAATAATGATGATGATGATAATGATGGAGACCTTAAAGGTCTTCTAATCCAACCCCTGCTCAAGCAAGAAACCCTGTACAATGTCAGACAAATGGTTGTCCGATCTCTTCTTAATAGCTTCCAGTGATGGAGCACTCACAACTTCTGAAGGCAAGTCACTCCACTGAATAATTTTTCTCACTGTCAGGAAATTTCTCCTTAGTTCTAGGTTGCTTCTATCCTTGATCATTTTCCATCCATTGTTTCTTGTCCTGCCTTCAGGCGCTTTGGAGAACAGCTTCACTCTCTCTTCCTTGTGGCAGCCCCTGAGATACTAGAACACTGCTATCATGTCCCCCCCCCTCGTCCTTCTCTTCATTAAACTAGACATACCCGTTTTAGCCTCCAGCCCCCTAATCAACTTTGTTGCTCTTCTTGCACTTTTTCTAGAGTCTGAACATCTTTTCTATATTGTGGTGATCAAAACTGGATGCAAATTCCAAGTGTGGTCTCACTAAGACTTGCTCCAGTCTTGTGCTTTTCAGATGAATTACAATCCACACTCAAGGATTCCTTTGTTGATTTTGCAATTGTGTTGTTTCAGGGCTTTTCAACCTTTTCACCCATTGCACCACTTTTAGGATATGGCAACATCCGAGTACCACCAGTCGCCTAGCAAGGTGTCAAAAACGTGATGACGCAAAAAAAAGGAAAAATAGTGATAAAGTACAGGTAGTCCTCGAATTACAACAGTCGCTTAGTGACTGTTCAAAGTTACAATGGCACTGAAAAAAGTGCCCCCCAAGCCACAGCTGAGCAAGACACCTGCCTGCCCGCTCGGCAGCGCTCTTCCTCCTGTCCAAGGTTTTCATTGTTGTGAGCATTTCTGTTGAGGATTGGCAGCGTGGGTGGGGGGGATGTTTGGTTTTTATTCACCCCACTGCTGGGTGGTTGCAGCAGGTTTTGTTCACTTCACATTTATTTATTTATTTATTTATTTATTTATTTATTTATTTTATTACATTTATATACCGCCCTTTCCCGAAGGACTCAGGGCGGTTTACAGGGTAATTAAAAACCAGATACAAAAGTTAAAAACAAGTTTAAAAAAATTACATTTGTCCCTGTATAAATAAAACCCCAATTAAAATAAATTTCTCCTCAGCCTGGGCCAGAGAGCTCGAAGATCCAGGTCTTCAGGCCCCGGCGGAATGAACGGAGGTCGGGGGCAGTCCTCAGCTCCACTGGCAGCTGGTTCCAAAGGGCAGGCGCCCCCACTGAGAAGGCTCTATCCCTGGGTGTCGTCCGCCGGCAATCTCTTACCGGCGGCACCCTGAGAAGACCCTCCCTGTGGGAGCGCACTGGACGAAGGGAACTTGATGCCGGCAGCAGGTGTTCCCTCAGATATCCCGGACCCAAGCCATGTAGGGCTTTATAGGTCATCACCAGCATGATGACCAACAGCATGATGACCAACCAACATGATCCTGGGACACTGTGACAGTACATTCCAGTTGACCGGCGCTTCTTCTGGGCTCAGCAGAAGCTCCAGGATCAGCGACGAGCTCCAGCTGGAGCCTGGCGCTGATCCTGGTGCTTCCGCTGAGCCCTGACAGCCCTGCAGCTCCAGCCGTCTCTCGCTCAGGCTTGTGCGGTGCTGCCACCGGTTCAGTTCATTCCCCTCCCCCGCTACCACTTTTCTAGGGTGGTCGCGTAACACCTGCCAGGTGCCAATGTACCACAGGTGGTACCCGTACCACTGGTTGAAAAGCCCTGGTTTAGGCTGCAATTTCCCACCATAAGTATTCCGCACTATGCAACTCCTATTATTCCATCTGTGTTTCCATTGGGCCTGCTTCCAAATGAGGCATGTACAGCATGTGTTTTTATTTGTACTTGAAAAACCTCCCATTATGACTTCCTGTTTTTGGAAGTCTTTCTTGAGTGATAGAGCTAAGAAGCTTGTATCTGGAAATACCCAAAGTACATATTGCTGCTGGCAGAGCAGATTTATTTCTGCCCATGCCATGTGATTTGCATTTTCTAACTGAATATGATAGTTTCAATCTGTCTCATACAAAAATAAGCAATTAGCAGCTTTCAGTTTTTTTGTTGGTTTTTGTACTGTTTTTTTGCATGGGAGAGCCAATTTGGCAATGCCAAAGAGCCTTGGTGGAGCAGTGGGCTAATGCCTCCTTAAGTAACATCAGCTGCCTGCAATTAGTGCAGGTTCGAGTCCCACCAGGCTCAAGGTTGACTCAGCCTTCCATCCTTCCGAGGTAGGTAAAATGAGGACCCAGATTGTTGGGGGCAATTAAGCTGACTTTGTAATAATGCCGCTGGGGGGGGGGGCAAAAGCCCTAATAAGCAGGCATATACATAGAATGAAGGCTACTGCTAAGCTTGTAAGCCGCCCTGAGTCTTCGGAGAAGGGCGGGATATAAATGGGATTAAAATAAAAATAAAATAAATGCCACCAGTTGCTCTCTTGCAGAGAAATCCCTCTGTCTGGCCTATTCAGGAGGAGGAACTATAAAGTGGCAACTTCTTATTTTTTTCCAGATGTTTGCACAACTGTGGGGTGGTGGTGGTTAAAGGTTACGTTCCTTTCAAAATGAGAGTCAAACCACAGTGAAAACAAGCATTTCCTGACAACTATGGCTACTATGTGACCCAAAGTGCATTGTTGTTGTATGGAGGGGAAAATATACACTGCTTACTGTACTATAGTTCTGTGGGCTAATTCACCCAATATACTTTGTTATAATGTAGTCTGCTTGGGTTTTGATTATGCTTTTTGCCTTAGGATTGATATTTGGCCTGGGCACCGGCTAGTTCAAAATTTTTCAGCTGGTTCCTTATATTTGGATTTTAGTTCCAAGAATTTTCCAGCCAGCACCAAATTTTGGCAGTTAGACCATAATGTTTATGGTTAGCTGTAGAGTTTATGAAACTGAGACATTTGAAGGGTTCAGATAGGCCTTGACTTACAACCATTCATTCAGTGACCATTCAAGGTTACAATGGCACTGACAAAAGTGACTTATAACCATTTTTCACACTTACGACCGTTGCAGCATCCCCATAGTCACGTGGTTACAACTGTCCCGGGGTCATGTGATTCCCCTTTTGCGACCTTCTGCCAGTTTCCCTTAATGACCATGTTACTAACTCAGCAACTGCAGTGATCCACTTAACAACTGTGCCAAGAAAGGTCGTAAAATGGGGCAAAACTCCCTTAACTTCTGTCTTGCTTACTGACAGAAATTTTGGGCTCAGTTGTGGTCGTAAGCGGAGGACCACCTATATACTGTATTGGAAGAATACCAGTCTCTGGCCATACTCTAGTGAGTCACACAACAATAAGAGAAAAGCCGGAAATCTTTAATACAGTTAAGAGTTTATTCTTTAATATCAATAAATAAGCAGCTAGAAGAATCTCTTCATTTCCTCCAAGTTGAGGAGTTTCATTTGTTTGTTTTTCCTAACAAAATGTTTCCTTCTGTTTTTGTGTGCATTAAAAAATCCAGCCCTTGGCTTGAGGTGGGTTCTAGTCATGAGACGGGGGAGGACGGGGAAACGAACGTAGTGTGGTCACTAAGGCGGAAAGCACTCGGGACGGTATGTGTCCAAGTGTGTGCGCGCGTGAGCTTGCGTGTGCAAAGGCAAGGACAGGCAGGTGGCTCAAAATGTACAGAAGCCGAGTTGCTGGTGATGTTTGTGGGTTGGGTAGAGAAGCAGCTGACAGGGAACATGGCGTGGCAAATGCCAGCATTGTGGCCCACACTAGCAATCCCACTAGCAGAGCGGTTAAGGCAGGGGGGGGCGGGGAAGAAAGACAATATTAAATAACAGAGGGGCACAGAAGCAGAGATGGGGCAGAAGACAAGACAGTGGGGGTTTGGGGAATGGGCAGATCTTGACGGTTGGGGGGGACGACGTGGTTATTTCCATGATGACTCAAATGTTCACTTCTTTCCTTCTAAATTGTCTGTAAAAAGGGAGGAAGAGAATAAAGAATAAAGGGCAGAGAATGAAGAAATCAAGACCCCCCCACACACACACAGACACACACTGCAAGCAAGATGAATAACCTAGAACTAATTCCTGCAAAAAATTGGTCTGCGATTGGGCTGGGAATGCAAGAGGCCTAATGCGGTTCACCCTCTTTCTCCAATAGCAAATGGTACTCTAGCAAGTAGCTATTATTGTTCCCCTTTTCCACCTCTCTAAGCATTTGTCCCTTCAGCTGATTATATGAGACGTATAATCTCATAATCTAGTAGCCATGTTTGTTTTCTACATCCTATTGGGGAACACTGCCCTTCTCATTGGAGAAGGCATGCCAAATTCCATGGGCGCATACTCCATTACTTTGAGCTTGCTTTCTCTTCTAATTATTACAATAAACCCTAGCAAGATTGTGTACTCCTTGGTATTTGTTGAGGGTAGTATTTAAAGTGCAGTCTCTCACTTTATGAACTCCTTCCTTAGAGACACGTACCTGGCAATTATATCCAGAGTACTTTCTTTCCCTCCCAATCTTTTAAAGAAATGTTTATGCCTTCTGTATATTTTTCAATTCTCTCTTTTTTACAATTTTAAATGGTCCAAGGTATACTTAATACCTTCTATATTTGATTATTGCTTTTCATGGAATCTAGTGAATGGTTTAAATAAATAGGTTGAAATTTAACAGACATCTCACTAGGTGGGAGAAAACAGGCCTGCATGTTATCTTAATACTGGAGAGAACTCTTAAAAAGAAAAACCATAATGCTGTGCCCAGTTTATGCTTAGAAAATGAGACAAACCATTAAATAGCTTTCCTCTAGAGCTGAGACCTCTCCTGACATGAATTACCTTCCAGATGTTAATTAAAAAAAATTGAAGCTTTCCTGGAGATTTTTCATAGTTTAACTGGGCTTCTATTTTCATGTGGATCAATATTTTTGTATGTTGTTCCAGCAGTGATGTTCATTTAAACTTTGCTAACTATTTATATGGTATTGTTGTATTTTATTGTGGACTGTACTGGATATTGCTGAAATCTTCTGATTGTGGAGGTATGGGATGGATGGATGGATGGAGATAGATAGAGAGACAGAGATAGAAAGATGGATAAGAGAGAGAGAGAGAGAGATGGAGATAGATAGAGGTAGATAGAGGTAGATGATAGATAGATAGATAGAGAGAGAGAGAGAGAGAGAGAGAGAGAGAGAGAGAGAGAGACAGACAGACAGACAGACAGACAGACAGACAGACAGATGTAGATATAGATATAGATATAGATATAGATATAGATATAGATATAGATATAGATATAGATATAGATATAGATATAGATATAGATATAGATATAGATATAGATATAGATATAGATATAGATATAGATATAGATATAAATATTGTTGTGTATGTAGATTAGCAGGGGAGTGGCTCTTCCACCGGTGGGAAATCCACGACCCTGGGTTGGGTGTTGATTCTTTGGTGGGAGATCCCGGCCCGGGGGTTGGCTAGCGTCCAGCAGCTGCTGGACATATATATATAGCTACACAGACTGGGGACCCCCAGTTCGCTCCACGTGTAACCAATAAACAACACTGTTACAATCTGCCTCACTGTGTGTCGTCGATCCGAACACAACAGATATAGATATAGATATAGATATAGATATAGATATAGATATAGATATAGATATAGATATAGATATAGATATAGATATAGATATAGATATAGATATAGATATAGATAGGTAGACAGACAGACAGACAGATAGATAGATAACTATATTACAATCAAATAATTCTACTGCTTAAGAACTAATTTTACAAACTGAGTGGAAATTGCTTCCTGTGAACTCTATGTGGCATTGGAGCCTTAGGGGGAAATCAAAGAGACCTGGGGATGTTCACTGCCCTGGATTCATGCTAACCCCAGTGCAGAAAAGCTCACCCAACCCAGAACATCATTTTCTCCACAGTTTTGCCCAAGTATCCTCACCCACCTCTTAAGAAGAAACTGACAACACCAAAAGCAGCCGGCCCACAGAAGGAGCATCCCCCTTATGCTGTCCAGCAAATGTGTGGCCAAGCAATGACTTAAATCAGACGTTTGCCTAAGCATGACACGAAGGCAACAAAGGCACAGCTAGCCACAGTCGGGAAGGCTGTGGAAAGCAGAAAAGACTTCTGTGCAAACAAAGGTCAGGACAGGACTATCCTCTCATTGAGCCAAACACAGTGAAGTCAGAAGCACCTCAGAAAGGGCACCAAGGCCAAAAAATGGCCAGGAAAAGCACAACGTAAGAAAAGGTCTGGCTAACAGAAGTACAATTTGGAATGTAACATTTAGGGTTTCTAGAATCCAACAGATAAAATTGTAAAATGGTTTGCGCTGAAAGTTACCCCTGTCTTTTTTTTGTTAAAGGACCCTATGAAGAATTATTATTATTATTAATAATAATAATAATAATAATAATAATAATAATAATAATAATAATAATAATAATGTCTAACCCCCTGCTCAGGCAGGAAACCCTACCATTTCAGACAAATGGCTGTCCAGTGTCTTCTTAAAAACCTCCAGTGTTGGAGCAGTTCAGCGGTTTCAAAACTGAACTCTAAACTAAACCACTCTAGGATTCTTTAGAAATGTCTGAGATGTTCCTCAAAGGAAGGATCAGTAAACTCAGGCAGCAAACTTTCCCTAAGAACTAATTTGCCTACCCTGCTGAGCTTCCTCGGCAACACAGGAACTGCAGAAGTCGTAAGAGGTGGTGATGGCCATTCATACAGGGGTCAGTTTTAATGTCAAAAAATGCTCCTTTTCCCCTCAATTATCTGTCTTTCATATAACAACTGCTGAGAGGATGGGAGATGACTTTGACAGAAATACACAAGATCCGTCTCCAACGTGATTGAGATATGTGTGAAAGACGTTTTAGGTCCACAACAGACAAATACTGGAAGCGGTTCAGATACATTCCTAAATTACTGAAGTGTAAAAAAGAGAAGGCATAGCACAATCAAACCTGCAAGAGTCTGTTATTATAACCAAACTCAATAAAGCTATATATATTTTTTTCCTTTCTCTGAAGTTGACTTCTTTCTTGGATGGAGTCCCCTTAGTGGTGCTGACGTCAATCTTGCAAATCTGATTATGTTGTAGTACCTCCTTTTCTTAATAGTTCAGTGAAGGAAAGAGGGGGTCTGTCTAAACCGCTTCTGAATATTATGTCTCTTGTGAACATAAAATATGTTCTTTTTTTGCCCTAGTAATAAATCTCACATGTCTCTGTCAAGGTTATTTTCCCTACTTTTTATAGCAACATTACAGATACACAGGTTCAGCAGTCTTCTAAGAAATGCTTAGAATTGTAATTTTGCTTATTTGTATATCTTGACACATGAGCAAAACTACCGTTTCCAGATTTTCAGTGGACTGAGATAGGAAGCAATCAATAAAACAGATTATTATTGGACCTTTCCTCCTCCTTCTCTCTTCATCACTAATTCATTTACATTCAATATTATGCATAAAGGCTTCATTGGGGATGAAGCAGAAGGTGGAGGAAGAGAAGAATGAGGGTACACTTCCTGATTATTCCTATATTCACATTACCTACGTCTACTATATAGGTAGAGTCACCAAGACTGGTTAGATCAGACTCCAACCTATTCTGGGAAGATCAGTGGATTAGGCCTGGTTCTATATTCTCTAAAATATTTGAAGTTCTCTAAGCAGATACATGTAGGGACGCGGTGGCTCAGTGGGTTAGGACGCTGAGCTTGTCGATCAGAAGGTCGGCAGTTTGGCGGGTCGAATCCCAAGTGCCGCGTAACAGAGTGAGCGCCTGTTACTCGTCTCAGCTTCTGCCAACCTAGCAGTTTGAAAGCACGTAAATATGCAAGTAAAAAAATAGGGACCACTACGGTGGGAAGGTAACAGCGTTCCGTGCGCCTTTGGCGTCTAGTCATGCCGGCCACATGACCACAGAGACGTCCTCGGACAAGCGCTGGCTCTTCAGCTTTGAAATGGAGATGAGCACCAGCCCCTAGAGTCAGAAACGACTAGCACGCATGTGCGGGGGAACCTTTACCTTTACCTTTAAGCAGATACACAAAGATTCTTTGGCAGACGTGTTAGTCCCACCATCTTAAAAATGCTAAATTTTAAACCCCTTGGAAATTCAGCCTGCTCTGCGGGCATTCAAAACATAACGTTTATAGTGGATGTTTATTGAAATGGCCACGACCATTCATTCCAGCAGGAGGTTGAATTTGTGGAACGTGGAGCCTTGCACTGATCAGATTACCATCAACCAAACATTTCCTGAAGGAATGGTACTCTTGGAATAATTCTCTTTCAGGGAAGGATTTTCTGTCTCTTGCCCTATGAAGCAAGCCCTCTCCCCCCGATGTGGATGGACCCTAGTTTCCTGGACAATGTCAGCTGCAGCAAACAGACTGTCCAAGCAAAAAAGAAACATTTTCCCCAGCTCCCCACAGATATTGCCTATTTTTCTGCATAGATCAACAGACAGATATGAAGGAATTGCCAGAGAACAAACAAGGCATGCAATTGAGGGTTGTACAGTAAGATACCTGGGAGGCAGGATACAGGAGAATAGAGGGGGAAGGAGTTTATGCTACAGGATGGAAAGGATAAAAGAAGCCAGAGTTAATGGAGATTAGGAAGGAAATTCACAAGAAGAGGAGAATATTATTAGTCTGGATGGAATGAGTAAGTAAAATAAATGACTGAAGGAATGATTAGCAACCCATAAAGGAGGGAGAACTCTTTAAAATAAGAGATACACAAACAACTGTTCCTTTTCTCTTTGGCTATATCTTATTACCCAGAACTCCCAGACGGTTTGCCAAAGATGCTTTTTCAAAAGGTAACTCTTTGTTTTTCCTTGAAGAACTGAAGAAGCTTCTGGGATGAGAAGCGAAGCTTCTTCAAAGAAAAACAAAGGAAATCCAGTTGTCTTTTGAAAAAAAAACACCTTTGGAACAACCGTGATCTGGATGACTGAGAATCTCCACAGACACCCAGATAATTCCCATCTGCCTCTGTGCTTCCTCTGGTCTAACAGGACCTACTTTAGCTTCAGATTTAAAAAGTGAAACCAAGGATCCAGGGACAACTCCACAGTTGGACAAAATGGACTCTTTATCAGAATTGTACGTTCCTTGGGACTGAGATCAGATGCATCTGGATGTGCTCCATGGAGTTCATCAGGAAGGAACCCAAGTGACTAAGGACCAAATCCTATATTTAAAGATGTGTTACACTGAATGAGTGCAGATGGGAATTCTAGCCTAATAGAGGAAATACCAGAGGAAGGCAGGAAATAATTACAGAGAGAAAGATCAGAACGGGGGAGGGAGGGGGACATTCCATTTCTTATTTTCTCCAACTTGATGATTTTGTTTTCATGGATTCCATCTGGGAAATCCACTTCCAGTATGAAAGAAAAGGCAAAGGGCTGGGAAGATAAAGTAGGTTAGGGAGGCTTACGCTCCAGATAGTTCCGGGCAACGAATTTGAGACATTCATCCAGAAAGATGACAGGCAAGGATATTTTCAACACCACGAGCCAGTGGTGCAAGTCCAAGTGTGTCAGTTTGAAGATCATCTGGAAAGCACAAGAACAACAATGGAGACATCAATAGAGAAATATGTATTTTCTTCTACCTTTCCGCTCCTAGTCAGAATATGTACTAAACTGACTTAAATGATAGGCTAAATTAGATATAATCAGCTGAATCCTGATTAAAGATTAGATTTAATAAATGGGACTTGTAACTCCAAGCACGTAGGAGTGTATAAATCCTTTGATGGAAGAATTCTGGAATAAATGGGAGAACACTTGAAGCATCTCTTTTGGAGCTATCATAGAAGCTGTTTCTTCTAGACTAACTTTTTTGCTTTTAGAAGCTACTCTTAGATGTTACCTTGTGAGCATGCGTGCATGCATAGCTGCTTCACTTGTTATTTTCCCCAGCAAGCAGAGTTGGCTGTGCATATGCACACATGAAGAAGCAGCCAGAAATGGTTTCTGGAACAGCGGTAGAAGCCTGGAGCAGACTTCTCCAGCTAGAAGAACAACTATTTGAATGATTGGGCTTTGCCATGCCTCAGATCTGAAGGCAAAAAGGTTCATAGAGAAGCATGAATCTAGCACCCATCTGCTACTCCCTAAAACTTCTGGGTGTGTTTGTCATGTAGCTGTCCTCTTTAGGTGCCACAGGATCCTGGAAATGACAACGGTTGCTTTGAAGAGCTGAAGAAAAGTAATGCTTTATTTGCACCCCTGCAGACTCCATGGTCCCTTTTTATTTTTAAATCCAAAAGTAAAATCCCCCAGCCCTCACTGATCAAAAATACGATGTGGTCACTATTACTTACAGGCAGGGGATCAACATAAAGGATGACAAAATGCAGAGACATGGAGAGGCAGATAGATCCCAGAAGCCAGAAGTTCACCCAGGGAGGCATCCGTACCAAGGACTGGTTCTCTGAAAGGCTATTGTGAAGAGAGAAATGGGAAATTAAATCAAAGTTATAATCTCCACTGTGCTTTTGAAATGAGAGCCCCCAGTCTTAAATAATCAATCTGTGCGAATACATAGCAACTAGTTCTCAAAAAATAAATAAATAAATTGAGATACATGAGAAGTGAGTAGCTTTTCTTTGAGTAAAAGGTTAATTTGATAGATTTCAGCTCTGCAATGAAGGTTCTAGCCCTGGGAGTTAGTAAATGGGTGTATTTGAAGATTTTATTTATTTATTTATTTATTTATTTATTTATTTATTTATTTATTTATTTATTTATTTATTTATTTATTTAGATTTGTATACCGCCCTTTCCCGAAGGACTCAGGGCGGTTTACAGGGTAATTAAAACAAGAAATACAAAAGTTAAAAAAGATTAAGAAATTACAACAGTCCCTGAAAAGGTAAACGCCCCCAATTAAAATTAAAATTAAAATTCTCAGCCTGGGCCAGAGAGCTCGAAGAGCCAGGTCTTCAGGTCCCGGCGGAATGAATGGAGGTCGGGGGCAGTCCTAAGCTCCACGGGCAGCTGGTTCCAGAGGGCAGGCGGCACCCTGAGAAGGCCCTCCCTGTGGGAGCGCACTGGACGAAGGGAGCTTGATGTTCCCTCAGATATCCCGGACCCAAGCCATTTAGGGCTTTATAGGTCATTACCAGCACCTTGAATCTCACCCGGAGGGCAACCGGAAGTGGAAGAACACATTTCAGGTAGTCTTCGATTGACAACCATAACTGAGCCCAAAATTTATGTTTCTAAGTGAGACATTTGTTAAAGGAATATTGACCTATTTTACAACCTTTCTTGCCAGAGTTGTTAAGTGAATCATTGCAGTTGTTAAGTTAGTAACGCAATTGTTAAGTGAATGTGGCTTCCCCATTGAGTTTGATTGTCAAAAGGGGAATCACACATGACCCTGGGACATTACAACCGTCATAAATATGAGTCAGTTGCCAAGCATCTGTATTTTGATCACATGACCATGGGGATGCTGCAATGGATGTAAGTGTGAAAAAATGTTCATAAGTCGCTTTTCCCAGTGCCGCTGTAACTTTGAATGGTCACTAAATGAGCTGTTTTAAGTTCAGGACTATCTGTATTAAAATTTGAGTGCAGGATTCAATTAATCTCCGACTTTGTTTTAAATCAACATCTTTATGACTTTGAAATGTGATCAGAATGTTCTTTGCCCTCCCTTCTGAACAGTAAAATATGAACTGATTATGCAAACAATTAGATGTTTTAAATTAAGGGTACTTGTCCTTGGGGCATGGCAATAATTCTGCTGCAATAGCTGGGAAAGCACTGCTATGGTGCTAATGAACCTTGGCACATTTCAGCAGGCTGCCCTTCTGTTGTGAAGAAACATCCATGGTAGATAAGATGTAAGTGACTTACATTGCTATTTTTCGGATATTCACTGGTTCCTTATATTGCTGCAAAAAATTATTCTGCCTTACATATTTGCAGCGGCTGGTGTCTTGCATGAAATGTAAGTTTACTCAAAATAGAGCTTTTTGCACATTGCTAAAAAGCTGAATCAAAGCTGAATCTCTAATATTCATTTTTTACTGGCATGGACTTTGAGTTATCTTTACAGAGAACATTCATTTCTCCTTCCCCATCATCCTGCACAATTTGGAAAGCTGGAGAAAGCATAAGATTTGTCTGAGATGGGAACAAAGCTTGGAGAAATGCTAGTGAAAAACGTGGCAGGCAGTATCATGTGCCTAAAGCCATCCTCCATTTTACCTGTTGAGCGCATTGCACATCTCAATGGTGACCAAGACGGACAAAGCCATAGTCATGGGGACAGAGGACTCAAAGATTTCACAGTCCAAGCCGTCAAAGGAAGGGTGGTCATCTGTACATTGCATGAAATGGGACTAGGAGAAGAAAAGAAGAATGAGGAAAAGCGAGATTAAGATGGAACGGGGTTTTTCCGAATTACGAAATCCTTCATTCCTCATATGATACTTCTGTTCTTGTCTCCCACAACTTAGAGCACAGGTGTCAAACTGCCGGCCCGCGGGCCAGATGCATCATACTGAAACTGTGCCCACTCCACCTCCGGCAATGGGGGAAAAGCCGCGATACGTCACAACATATCACAAGACATGGCGAGTTTGACACCCCAGACTTAGAGCAATCAAAACTCACCAACTGATGGTAAGTCACTCCAGGTCCATCCTCAGCATATATGAACCACCAGGCAGCAGCCCCAACAGTGGCCGCTCCGACGTATACTGTAGGTAAAACAAAAATGGAAAGATTATTGTGAGCAGAGAAAAAGCCAGTAACAGCAGAATGTGGTATTTCCTCAAGGATGACCACTGAGAAACTGGAACAAAAGGGCTACATTGTTTTTTTTTCCTTGCACTTTGGTGGCACAGTGGTTAGACTGCAGTATTGCGGGTTAATTCGGCTCATTGCCAGGCGTTCGTCTACTCCTGGCCTAGGCCTAGGCCGCTTTATGACTTGTGGACTTCAACTCCCAGAATTCCTGAGCCAACATGGCTCAGCTTGGAAACCTCTCCCTTTTCCCTCAGCATGGCTGGCTCAGGAATTCTGGGAGTTGAAGTCCACAAGTCATAAAGCGGCCTAGGCCTAGGCCAGGAGTAGACGACCTTGGCTCTTTTATGATTCGTGGACTTCAACTCCCAGAATTCCTGAGCCAGCATGGCTCAGCTTGGAAACCTCTCCCTTTCCCCTCAGCGTGGCTGGCTCAGGAATTCTGGGAGTTGAAGTCCACGAGTCATAAAAGAGCCAAAGTTGCTTACCCCTGCCCTAGCCTAATGGCTCTGTTTGCAAACATATGATAATAAATATGAACAAAATGCAACTGACTGAAGAATAAGCCAAAGATAGCCTAATTGTACCAGGCTAGGTCGTGCCGAAGATTTGTGCTTGCCTGGGATTTTGGAGATGATACAGATTGCTGAGCTGAGATTACTGTTAGGTCACATAAGACAAGGATGAGGGCACAGACTTGAATTCACAGTTAGAATATAGGGTCAAAATGTATGATATAGGTCCAGAGCTAGACCTAGGCAACAGCTATGGGAGGAAAGTACTTACTTCCAATGGCCATGTAGCGGAAGAAGAGCCAACCGCTAATCAGGGGCTCCTTGGGGCTGCGAGGGGGCTTGTCCATGATGTCCAAATCAGGGGGGTTAAAACCCAAGGCAGTGGCTGGAAGCCCATCAGTCACCAAGTTCACCCACAGCAGCTGTACAGGGATCAAGGCTTCAGGGAGACCGAGGGCGGCTGTGAGGAAGATACTGGCATGGGGAGACAAGCATGAGATCAGAGAAGTCTCTGGAAGTCAGGCGCATGTGACATCACCATCAACACTTGGGGGGACAGATCTCCCCACCTTAGTTACTCGGTATTTATTTGGCCCACTGCAAAACTGTTTTCCAGACAACCTAGTTTAGCTTTGAAGCTGACCAGATGACAATGGGCAAAGCCCCTTACCAGACAACCTCACCCACGTTAGAGGAGATGAGGTAGCGAATGAATTGTTTCATGTTGTTGTAGATGGCCCGGCCTTCCTCCACCGCAGCCACAATAGTGGAGAAGTTATCATCTGCCAACACCATTTCAGAGGCACTCTTGGCCACGGCAGTGCCAGAGCCCATGGCAATTCCAATTTCGGCTTTCTTCAGAGCTGGGGCATCATTTACACCATCACCAGTCTATCAGGAGACAGAAAGGGAGGAAGGGAGGAAAGAAATAAGAGAGTTAACTGAGATACGGGGAATTAAATATTGGGAAAACTTCATGTTCTAAGAACAATCCTCCTGAAATGAAAAGAGACACTGATTTGTTTACACAACAGTCAGTTGGGGAAATGGTCAATTATTTCATCTAGTAAATTTCATTCAGGATTTCATTCTTTTTAATGAACATCAGGCTACAAAAATTTAAACAGTCATACATCTCTTACAGGCAGTCCTCGACTTTGCAACCATTCTTTTAGCGACCATTTGAAGATACGACAGCACTGGAAACAGTGACGTACGACTGGTCCTTGCACTTATGACCATCACAGCATCCTCATGGTCGTGTGATCACAATTTGGGTGCTAGGCAACTGGCATATATTTACAGCAGTTGTGGCATCCCAGGGTCACCATTTGCAACTTCCAGCTGACTCCCAACAAGCAAAATCAATGGGAGGAAGCAGGATTCGCTTAATGACCATGTGATTCACTTAACAACTGCAGTGATTCACTTAAAAACCATATCAATAAAAGTCATTAAATCAGGCAAAAGTCACTTAACAACCACCTCACAACAGAAATTATGGTCCCAATTGTGGTCAAGGGACTACCTGTATTAATTTTTTCTAGCGCCAGAGATATACTGTGGAGAGGAGAAGATGGATTGATTATATCCAGAATAAATATGGGACTAAAAAATTTTCACTTAGCATTTGAATAATTAGTGGAATTATATGATGTATAACTAGCTTGTAGTTATTTATTAAGAGTTAAAGTGCGATAGAATTTAATATTTTATTGTTGTTTGCATATTGTAGATTATGTTTGTTTGTATTTTTATACCCTGTATTTAGCTCTGGGAAGTCGGGGAGGGGGAGGGGGAGGGGAGGGGAGAGTTGGGAGAGGTTTGGGGAGGAAGGAGGGGGTTGGGAGGGGTTTTGTATTTAAAAATGTACTGTAAAACTTTTCAATAAAAAAAATTTCTAGCGCCCATTCAGTCATCTGGACCTAATGGTGGGTAGTTCCCTGCCCACCTATATTCCCCTCTATTCACCATGGCAGTGATCTCATCGAAGCTCTGCAGGAACTCCACAATCTTTGACTTGTGCATGGGCTCAACCCGCGCAAAGCAGCAAGCTCTTCGGCAGGCTTCCCGTTGCTCAGCAAAGGGCAAGTCGTCAAACTCCCGGCCGGTGTAGGCCTTGCCGGTCACTTCTTCATTTTCGCTGAAGATGCCAATGCGGCGACAGATGGCAATCGCGGTACCTTTGTTGTCGCCGGTGATCATGATGACGCGGATGCCAGCTTCACGACACAGTTGAATAGATCCTGAGACTTCTTTGCGGGGAGGATCCAACATTCCTACGCAGCCCACAAAGGTCAGGTCATTCTGCGAAGGTCAGAAAAAAAAAAGATTACCAGCTGGCCCACACTAGATAACCGACATCTGGTCTTTATATCAAGTTTATACCATGCCAAAGGCTGGAAAGTCTGCAATAAAGACAAATATAGTTCGAGCTGAATTCTCTGATCATCTTTTCCCAAGAGCTGTGAAAACATGGATCTTCAGAGAGGCATCTGGGAACGTTTGAAGATTTTGTAACCCAAATGATGACACATCAAGTGTGTATGGTTTACGTTACTGATATTTTTTTAATAATGTAACTTCTAAGTTATTGGGTTTCTTTGAAAATGGAGCAATTTACAAGCTAAAGTAATGAAAACTTTCCGTTGAAGAGATCTACTTTAATACCGTGGCTTGAGGGGAGAATTAGATCGAAATATCCACAGAGTCAAAGCTTAGGATGATGGGAAACGTCTCTCAGACTACCTAACTCACAGCTCACTTGTGCATATAGGAGGGGGAAAAGTTTTAATATGCTAACTCAAGTTTCTTGGAGAAGAAATATCGCAAATAAAATAAAGAAGAATTGATAGGAGATAAACTAGGAACAGAGAAAAGTAAAAAGTGGCCGGTTGCCACTTTAGTGTTCATACAATGGACCAAAATATCAGTGCCAATTTTTGTTTTGGTCCCTTATATTACCTAGGGTGACTTCAAAACCAGAATGTATGGTTCAGTGGCTTGCATGAACTAGGTAATGATGATTTTTTCAATAAACCATGGTTAAACACACCATGGTTTACAATATGGTTGCATGAGCACATTGCTTATATGCAGTAAAAGGTAAAGGTAAAGCTTCCCCCGCATGTGCATGCTAGTCGTTTCCGACTCTAGGGGCCGGTGCTCATCTCTGTTTCAAAGCCGAAGAGCCAGCGCTTGTCCGAGGATGTCTCCGTGGTCATGACTGGATGCCAAAGGCGTACGGAACGCTGTTACCTTCCCACCATAGTGGTCTCTATTTTTCTACTTGCATTTTTACGTGCTTTCGAACTGCTAGGTTGGCAGAAGCTGGGACGAGTAACAGGCGCTCACTCTGTGTAACTGGTTCTCTGTGTGGATGCTATTTCCGGAAGTGTGTTCTGGGCCTGGGCAACAAAAAATTAGCTTCCAGTTCTGCCAAAGTGGTACGAACCGGTTGAATCCCACCACTGCCTATATGTCCAACGCCTGGCTTGCTTGGCATGTTGTCCTTCAGAGTTCTCAAGAAGCAGAGGTTGAGATGAAGGAGTTGCTCTTAAGTGACTAAACATAAACCAATTACCTTCCATTTTTGCCACCAGGACTTTGGTATAAGTTTAAGGGTCATGGACACAGGCCATTCCCACACTCCAGAATCAAGTTATATATAGTATCTAAAGTTAATCAAGGTTGTTTTTTTCAGCAGCAAAGTATGAATTTCCTTTTACACACACTTGTACGTGTTAAAAATCCTTACATTTAAATTACTATATTTTCTTAAAATGTATTTACTGAGGTTTATATTTCATACTGCCCTGAGATACTGTTTAATTCATTTTCATCATTTCTTTTGCAAGAGGTTCCCTACCCCTCGAAGCTGATCTGGGAGTTTTTTGCTACTCTTTGAAAACTCCCAGATCAGCATTCAGGGGCAGGGATCTCTTACAAAAGAAAAGATGAAAATAAATCAAACAGTATCTCAGGGCAGTATGAAATATAAACCTCAGTAAATACATCTTAAGACAATATAGCAATTTAGGCTAAACTACACACAATCGTCTTCAAAGTAAACAGTATATACAATGTCGTAAAAATGTCGTATCCAACCTTGGCAACTTTAAGACTTGTGGACTTCAATTCTGGGAGTTGAAGTCCACAAGTTTAAGTTTAAGTTTAAGTTTATTGAGTTTATATACAGCCCTTTTCCCGTAGGACTCAGGGTGGTTTACAAAGTATTTAAAAACGTTAATACAATACAAAAGTTAAAAACAGTTAAAATAATTAAATTTAATCCCTGAAAAAATATAAAACCCCATTTAAAAACTCTCAGCCTGGGCCGGAAAGCTCAAAGAGCCAGGTCTTTAGGTCCCGGCGGAATGACCGAAGGTCGGGGGCAGTCCTAAGCTCTAGGGGCAGCTGTTTCCAAAGGGCAGGCACACCCACTGAGAAGGCCCTCCCCCTGGGTGTTATCCGCCGGCAGTCTTTTACCGGTGGCACCCTGAGAAGGCCCTCCATGTAGGAGCGCACGGGACGAAGGGAACTTGATGCCGGCAGCAGGTCTTAAAGTTGCCAAGGCTGGATACCTCTGCTCTATAGCTTTCATTAATAATCTACCATCACTGATCAGTTTTACCTCATATTCAATAAATTTAGTGGAATCTACTAAATACATGTCTTCTTTCTTTGGTGGGGTGTCACGAGTGGCTAATGCCAAGCAACGGAGAGTATCCCGTCCTGTGCCCCACTCTTTGATGACTCCCAATATGTGGTCCTTAACACAGGCAGTGAGGGGAACACGTGTGGTGCCCACACGAATATAGTTACAACGATCAATCACACCCTCGGGGGCACCCTGTGAAGACACAACAAAAGTAATGAGCATTGTCACTTGTGGAGAAAAGGGATAGAATAGCAAGCAATGTGACAACATAACTGTTTAGACCCGGTCATAAAACTTTAGCATAGAAGTTCTCTTTCCTTTATGCGGAAGAGTAAGTGGTAGATATAGTAATCTGAAGGTCCATCACTGAACTGTATGACTGCTGAAGAAGGTTCAGATAACTGAAAATCTATCCATTATTTCCCCCTTTCCCTCCAATAGGAGAAAACTTACAAATAAGAACAAAACTCCATACATATAAAACTAGCTACAAAAAAGACGAGAGTGCCTGGTCTTTTCCCTGATATGATGGTCCATGGAAAGTTTCCAGGCTAAGTTGAGTGCCAGGTTAAGTTCCACCTGAACATTTACCATTTATATACACCAGGTAGTCCTTGACTTACGACCACAATTGAGCAAAAAATTTCTGTTGCTAAGTGAGACAATTGTTAAGTCGCCCCATTTTACAACCTTTCTTGCCACCATTGTTAAGTGAATCACAGCAATTGTTAAGTTAGTAACACGGTTGTTAAGTGAATCTGCCTTCCCCGTTGACTTTGCTTGTCAGAAAGTCGCAAAACGTGATCACATGACTCTGGGACCCTGCAACCGTCGTAAATATGAGCCAGTTGCCAAGCATCCAAATTTTGATCACATGACCAAGGAGATGTTGCAACAGTCATAAGTGTGAAAAAGGTCATAAGTTGCTTTTTTCAGTTCCATTGTAACTTTGAACAGTCACTAAATTAATTGTTGTAAGTTGAGGACTACCTTTGGACAAGTCAACTAGAAAAAATTAGTTAAAGTTAGAATACAGGCTGAGAGAGAATTCCTATTTCCCCTTGTGGTCACTGAGATGGGACACAGAAGTGTACTACCAACCTTGACGAACATTTTGTTACCAACAGCAGCCCGGGAAGCTTTGGCTGGAGAGCAATAGACAGACATGGACTTCCTGTCACGAGAGAACTCAAGGGTGAATTCCTTCTTCATGAGTTGTTTGATCACCTGAACAAATGCAAAGCCAAGGGAGAGAAAGAGAGTTAAACCTTACTTTGCTTTACAAGCCAGAAGAACCAAAGCAAATTAATGAGATGGATCCTAGCAATTGGTCCTCCAAATATACTAGGCCTGGTGTCAGAATCCATTTATATCACATTCATAAATGTATGTTTAAAACATTATTCCCCCCCCTAGATTCTGCCATCTCCCGAGGAAGGAGGAGCGCATGTGGATTCAGCCTGCCTTAGGTTATTTCAAAGACCAAGGGAAACCTTTTGAACTGGGGGGAACAAAAGGGAGGGTTAGGGAAGAAGGCATCTGGCCTGTGTCTCCATTTGAATCTGTAAAGGAAGAAGGCAATAACCATAAAGATTCGAAGTTCCCTTTTTCCCACGAAAGGGATGACACGAAGTAAAATGATGGGGGGCTGACCAAATGGGGTTGAGGGAAGGGGGGTTGAACCGGGAACTCTTTATAAAGTTTCAATTTGTAAAACAATACCAAGTCCTGTCTTGTATTTCCACAACCAAGCATGTCCTAGTAAAAATTCCTTTTGGACTAGAACTGACTCCAAGAGTTTTTGTTTTCCTAAGATGTGGATTGGGGTAGGGTCCTGACACCTGGTTTCTAGTATTAGCCCAACACAGAGGGCATGGCTATCTCTGGAAAATATGTAATGTGAGAATAATCATCTTTTTTGAGCCTCAGAAGAGACATAAATACACCTGGAGAAGGCCATCAGATTGCAAGAAAACAAATATATATTTTCAGTACAACAAGCAAAACCTATTCTTTAATTAGGTATCAGCTTCCAGGTGATGCTACGTAAGTCTACAGCAGATAAAATAGCAAAAGGCTAGTGGTAACAACCACCAATAATTTGGAACAGTTTGGAATTGTAAGCCACCCAAAATTATCGACTGAGGTGGATTGCTGTAGGAAGGAATGAATGAATGAATGAATGAATGAATGAATGAATGAATGAATGAATGAATATTTATTATAGCATCGTCTTTCACAGACTATAATTTAGTTCATCAGATCCACTCCTTTGATGTCTGCTACATGGCAGAATTGGCAAATTACAAAAAAGAGAGGAGAAATGGTACTTGGATGAGTTACATCTCCAGAGAATCAACTTCCTTTCTCAATCTACAACAAGCCCCTAACACAAACACATTTCTACAGTTGTGTTCCTCCTGTGTTCCACTGAACAGTGCCTCTGCATTCCAAACCTGTTCCACAGCAGAGCGTGGGGGAATCTTGAGAACCTCAATATAAACAATGAATATTGAGGCATGAAAACATGAGCTTCAACTCTACAGTGGAGCTGGACATGGCACAGTTCAGTGACCAAGGAATAGAGATCTTTATGTGAATCTGGCACTAAGTTGCAGGAGGAAAGAGAGAAGACCATTGAGTCATTGGTATAAAGAAAGAGACCCCAAGAAAGGATCCTCTCTAATTCTTCACAGTATTTATCTGATAGTTATACAGAGTGTGCTTCAATCTGGCAAGATTCTGCCTATAGGTGAACAACAAAGAAACTACTTTGAGAAGTTAATCATGGTGGTCTTGGTGTTGTGATAGTGTCAGCCTGTGCTCCTAGCAGCTGAGTCTGAGGAATCTGAGGAGGAGGAGGAGGAGGAGGAGGGGTTTGGAGAGCCTTCGGTGTCAGAGGGAGGCTCTGATGCACTGCAGGACTCTCAGCCTGGCCCCTCCAGTCGTGTTCCTCCTGAGGCTCAGCTGTGTGAGGAGGAAGTGTCAGAGGAGTCACAGCTGAATCTGTTCAGAGATGCTAGAAGCAGGAGGCAATCCAGCAGAGTAGAGCCAAGAAAATCAATGAGGCAACTCAGTGAAAGGAGGAGAAGGCATTGAGAAGCCACGCCTTGGGACAGATAATAAAAGGGGAAGGTGTGGGCAGTGCTGGTTGCTGAAGGCAACCGTTCAGAGACATTCAAAGAGAATCCTGGTCTGTTCTTGTTAATCTGTTTCACTCTTGTTTGACTCTTGTTGGATGTTTTGAATCATGTATTTTTGGTTGAAGAAAATATTCTGCTGCTTTTTTGTTTGAAAGACTTTATTATTTGGAACTGTAAATAAATTTGGGTTGGGTTTTTCCCAGCCTATTGATTGTTAAAAGGAAAAAGGGGTTGTCCCTGACACACAAAAAGGGCCGGTCGTAGGCTGGAACAGAACACTTGGTTCCCTGTGCCTGACACTCTAATGACAGTCAGTTCCCGGAAGGAGAATGTACTTACTGAGTTGCAGGCATTGGCCCGATCCACCTTGCTGAGATTTCGTACATCTGTGTTGAAGACATTCATCTTTTCAACCAAGCAGGTAAGGGCAGTTTCAGTGGCCTCACCAACCTTCTCATATATACCTTTGGACTGGAAAAGGGAAGAATCAGAGATACGATTTAGGTATATTGAATTGTGATCAAGAAAGGCTTGGGGTGTATTATCAAGATTCAGCCTGGCAAGAATTATTAATTTAATGTAATTTGAGAAAACATCTCAGACTTGGCCTTCTCTAATTATCATGAAGCAAAAGAGAGGGTTGGGAAGAAAGTATTCAGACTCGCAATATTCTCTTACTGTAACCATTTCATAAAATAATTAGCATTCGTAACTCTGTCTTTTCTAGTCTGGTCTCCCTCAAAGGACTCTTTATCATTCTCAGGGCTGTTATACAGGCTTATAACTAGTCTCTGGTATTGTTGCTGTTGTTTGTGCCTTCAGCCTAGTCTTTACTCCTGGCAACTATATGGATAAGTCCATGCAAATGTTTGGCAACTTTTTCAGAAGTGATTTGCTGTTGCCTTCTTCCACTGGCCCCGAGTCTTCCAGGTGGCTTTGTGCCTAAGGCAGGACTAGAACTCCTGGTTCCCTGCTTTCTACACCAGGAGTCCCCAGCCTATTGGCCACCGGGCTGCGTGAGTGACTAGCCAGTGCACATGTGTCTTTGCATGTGCACAGCCCCACTCTCATGAGTGTCGCCGGGAGCATCACGGGCTTTTACAGCCCCACTTCTGCAAGCACCACCGTGAGCGTTGAGGGTGTTCGCGGCCCCACTCCCGCGAGCAACAGGGGTTCGTGCATGCACACACAAGCATTCAGACCCCTCAAAACCATCCTTTCTTTCCCCTCCCCCCTTGCTCCGGTCCTCCAACCCCAAAAGGTCGATTGGTGGCCCCCAGGGGGAGATCCTTCTCTGTGGGCGCCCCGGAGCTATGGAATCAGTTACCGGTTGAGCTCCGGATGGTGCCCGATCTTCGCTCCTTCCGTCGCGATCTAAAGACATTCTTATTTGAACAAGCCGGCCTGGCCTGATGGGGGATTGGTGGGGTTTTTTATTGTTATTTTAATATTTGTATTTACTGTTTTTAGTGGGCATATATTTAATTCTTTTTTTAACTTTTGTAACTTTGTCTTTTTTATTCTTGCCCTGTTGACCGCCCTGAGTCCTTCGGGAGAAGGGCGGTATATAAATAAAATTATTATTATTATTGTGTAGTGGGTCCGATGCAAGAGAGACGCCAGCCGGTGTGTGAGTTCAGCTCTTTATTGGAAGGGGAAGTGAACTGAGGAATGAGGGCTACCTGGCCTCCTTATATACCTGGCCAGGTAAGCTAACAGCCAATGGGGTTGGCCCTAGGTTTCCCGCCGAAACTGTCCAGGCCAACGCCCCCTGAGGGCTGTTGCTATGCAGATGCCTGCATACATAACAATTATTATTATTATTAACTCTGTTCTAGACCTCTCTCTTTAAATAATGCACCAAACTGGCTGTCTCCAGCCTTAACTGCCTAAAATACTGACCACTGGTGCATGTAGCACTATTTTATCAGCCCTGTGAGAAAAGAAAGCAGCAGTAATGAATTCTGTAAATTGCCTGCCCTCAACATCTGACCACATCTCCAGAAATACAAAAAAGAGGAGGAAGTTTGGACCTCCTTTTATTCCAGGCTTTCCTACATTTAAGATTTAACAGTCATTTTCTCAGCTCCAATGAACCTGCCAACGCTACTTTGGAGAAGGAAATTAAAGAACTTTGGAATTTATTCCTGCTGGAACATTGTCCAGTACTAAATACGATTCCTCTGGATGCCAGGTCAAAATCTTTATATCGCCTTTTAAGAGTTTGTAGACTCGAATGAGGTTTTTGTTTTTGTTTTTTAATTTTCACCTTTTTTACCTCTGGTTTTATTATTTTAATGATGAATTTGTTGGCTTTATTTTATTTTGCAGATTTTGGTGAAGGGAGTCACACATATCTCTTAATGAACAGTTGGTGAGAAGTGGATGATGAAGCCAAAGAGAAGCATTCACCTCATTGAAATCCAGTGAAGAGTCATTGCAAAGGGCACAAATCGTGGCCAGTTCAACAAGACCATCATATTGTCCAGTTTTGACTGGTTTATCGTTCTTAAATCTGCAGGTTCCAAAAAAAGTAAAAAAATGCATTTGTTTTATTTATATAGCCCATTTATACGGCCGCCCATCTCACAAAAAGTGACTCTGGCAACATACAAGAAAGAGATAAAGCAATAAACATGTAAGAAACGGTCATTATTTAAAAGTTTAAAAAGCATCAGGCACACAAGAGATTACATTAGTAAGGGACCCTCACAGGGATAAGGACATAGCCAGGCCTTAAGAAACTTCTGAAAAATAAGTAAGGATAGAGCTGACTACAGTTCAGGGCTGAGAATGTTCCAGAAGGTGGGTGACAAAGCAGAGAAGGCCTGCCTCCTCAGGCCCACCAAGTACAACAGATGGGAATCGCAGCATGCCTCTTCTGCCAGATCTCATGGGATGGGCTATATCTGGGGAATGGTGGTCCTTCAAATAACCCAGCCCCATGCAATGAAGGGTTTTAAAGGTCAAAACCAAGACCTTGAATCAGATCCAGAAGCAAATTGGCAACCAGTGCAGCCTGTGAAGCAGAGATGACACAGAGATACAGTATAACATGTCCTGTCCTAGACACACATGTAATTGCTGATGGAAAGCCCATATTAATGAGGTAAAATGAGGACCCAGATTGTTGGGGGCAATAAGCTGACTTTGTAATAATGCCGCTTGGGGTGTGTGTGAAAGCCCTAATAAGCAGGCATATACATAGAATGAAGGCTACTGCTAAGCTTGTAAGCCGCCCTGAGTCTTCGGAGAAGGGCGGGATATAAATGGAATTAAAATAAAAAAATAAAATAAATTAATTAGCCAGCGCACCAGTACTAAAGAAACCAGGTTTCAAGTATTACAGAGACCATCCTGTGTGGCCCTCACTGCCCACATCACTGCATTTTGCACCAGCTGAAGCTTCTGGATACTCTTCAAGGGCAGCCGCAGGTAGAGGGCATTACAACAATCCAGTTAGGAGGTGACTAGGACATGAGTGACAGTGATCAGAGCCTCCTGATCCAGGAACAGATTCAACTGGCACAACAATACAAACCTGTGCAAAGGCCCTCCTAGCCATGAATGCCACCTACTTTTTAAGCAAGCTGTGAGTCCAGGAGGATGCCAGATTGTGCACAGGGTCTATCTGGGGCAGTGCACCCCATCCAGCACCAAAGATGGCATAGTCTGGAACTGGCAAGGCCCCAAACTCAAAGCCACTCAGTCTTGCCAGAATTCAGCAAACCTGTTGTTTTCCATCCAGACCCGCATAATCTGCAGGCACTGGGATAGGATGCTCATGTAATTGCTTAAGTCAGCAGGGGCAGAGAGATATAATTGGAAAGAGCACAGATTATTGCTTTGAATGATGGGAGAAACAAAACAACAGCTAAGAAATCAAAGCATCTGAATAAATATCACATTAAGGCAGAATATGATTTGTTTGGTTTTGATTTAGTATTTTGCGTGAGCCTAGCCATTATAATTTCAAACCATAATAACCAATAAATTATGTGTTAGTGAATCCAATCACTTCAACTTGAGAAAACCATAGTTGAAGCAAAACATATATATATATATATATATATATATATATATATATATATATATATATATATATATATATATATATATATATATATATATATATAGGATTAGGCTATCAGGTTTACAGTTTTGGCTTTATTTAACGTTCACATTTGTACTTACACTTCTCCTTCGGGGGTGTAGGTGGAACCAGTGATATTGAATTCATTCAAGGAACAAAAATCTCCCTCTATTTTGTCCACAACAAACATCTAAGAAAAAGGAAGGAAGGAAGGAAGGAAGGAAGGAAGGAAGGAAGGAAGGAAGGAAGGAAGGAAGGAAGGAAGGAAGGAAGGAAGGAAGGAAGGAAGGAGGGAGGGAGGGAGGGAGGGAGGGAGGGAGGGGAGGAGATTTCAATATGGATGAAGATGAGATGCCCAAAAGAGACTCTAGATGAGAAAAGTGCTGGCATCCACCTTCAGCTCACCTTGCAAACAGACATTTGGTTGGTAGTCAGAGTGCCGGTTTTGTCGGAACAGATGACAGAGGTGCAGCCCAAGGTCTCCACTGAGGGCAGGCTTCTCACAATGGCATTTTTCTTGGCCATACGGCGAGTCCCCAGAGCTAGACAGGTCGTGATGACAGCGGGAAGGCCTGGAGAGGCAGAAGAGGAAAGAACAAAAGGATAAGCTTGGGGAATACATGTCACGTTCAGACATATAGCTCTGATGACCCCTTTGGCTCTTACTACTCATAATTATACCTCTTTTTCAGATAGCATTGGGAAACACCCATTCTAAGATTCCAATACTGTATGTGACAAAAAATGCCAAGGCTTTAATGAGAAACAGCGTGTCAAAGCCCAATACTATAGGAAATATTTTGGATCTGAGCAGTCTCTAAAATCTCTGAGTGACAACATTGGAGTAAGAGGACTGAAAAAGATCTTAACTCTGTTCTCTGTGTTGAAAGGCCGAGACATACATTACTGTAGTCAGATCGCCAGAAAATCTACCTTGGGGGAAAGGTAGGCATATTTGTATTTTAAGAAATAACCTCCTCCTCCCCGTCAGTCTCCCAAAATGACTGCCAAGGTGGGCCTGAGTAGTTAGAATAAACGAAAGTACCAGAAAGCAAATTTGCGACATGATTCTCCATAACTCTATAAAGTTTTTCACCTCTAGGATGCGTTGTGCTATCTCAGCTGATTTTGCCTTTCTATTAGACCAGGGGTCCCCAACCCCCAGTCTGTGGACCAGTATCGGACTGCGGCATGCCAGCAACTGGTCCGCACAAACAAGCAAAGCCCCATCTGCGGGATGCAGACAGCACACCATGCACTCTCCGGTCCGCGGAAAAACCTCTCTCCACAGAACCGGTCCCGGTGCCCAAAAGGTTGGGGACCTCTGTATTAGACAGGTGAGCATCCTTCAAGATCGTGCACTGGGCTGTACTCGCTCCCTTCTTTATTGTCTCAAAAATGCCCCTTTGCTCTATGCAATTCCCAGAGCATTCCTGGCAACAACAACAACAAAAAAAGGATGCTAGAGGTTGCCACTTTGCTTTGCAACCTGCTAGCTCCCCATTTGCTATTTTTAAGTTTTAAAAGATTATATAAAATCAGGTAAGGCCATAGGATATAGTAGCACCAAGGGAAGTATCAGTGCCACATTTAGACCTGATGTTTGGAGCACTTTTTGGTTTTGACTTAATGTGATTACAGGTAGTCCTCGACTTACAACCACAACTGAGCCCAACTTTTCTGTTACTTGACTGTGGGAATGTTGCAACGGTTGTAAAAGTGTGAAAAAAATGGTCATAAGTCACTTTTATCAGTCCTTTTTGTAACTTTGAATGGTCATTAAATGAACAGTTGTAAGTCGAGGACCACCTATATATTATAAATTCAACCACCTAAATTTGTAAACCAGTCATTATAGCTTAGCATTATGTATAACTAGATTACAGCAGGGTTTTTTCAACAAACTATTCATGTAACAAATGAGAGTTTGCACAAAGTGTAAATCTGCTCACGGATAACTTAAAGCTTTGTTGACAGTATGGGTTAATATCTAAAGGGTGGGACTCCGACTCCTTCAGATCCTTCAGTGCACTATATGTCCAGTGCAGAAGAAAATGAAAGCACGAACATATGATGACAGCAAAAGCTATTTCAAAAAAGAAAGACATTTGCTGGCACTCATTAAGCCTGGACAGGTGGTTACAGGAACCTGGAATGACCTCAGCTGACCTTCTGGGATGGCAGCCACAGCGAGGGCGACGGCAATCTTGAAGTAGTAGATGGCGCCGCGGATCCAGGAACCGCCATGTATGGGATCGTTGAAATGCCCGATGTTGATAAGCCAGACAGCCACGCAGATGAGGGAGATGACTTTGGACAGCTGCTCACCAAACTCGTCCAGTTTCTGCTGCAATGGCGTCTTCTCTTGCTCTGTGGCTGCCATTTGATCGCGGATCTTACCGATTTCAGTGCCCACGCCTGTGGCGATGACAATACCAACAGCCTTTCCGGAACCAATGTTGGTACCCTGGAGCGGGTTTGAAGACGAATAGGAACAAGACAGATTAAAATCAACAAAGGAAAGTGGCACTCAATAAATAATAATGGATGGGGGAAACTACAGTTATTTTAGATAAAGAAGGCTGTAAGCATGGCTATGTACAATCTTGCATAAGCACATTGTTTCATTTCTTAAAAATCCAAGGTCTCCAGGCCTCATGGCAGTAAAGGACATGTCTGTGCTACATCTATAGCATGTTCGTTCTCTATCTGCAAAAAAAAAAGGTTGGAACTATTGTTTAGGAAATTGCTGAAATGTCTGCTAGGGATCATGGCAACCGCAAAACTCCCATCCTATCACCCATGCCAACAAACATGCTGCTAAACTCTTAATGTCGAAGCAAAAATAAGCAAATAACAGCACATTTCCTTAACTTGCGGAATTAGCTCTTGCAAAGGTGAACAGAAAGAGAAATGATGAGTAGCAGACTCAGTTACAGCATAGATTACTGAATCATTGGAGGACCTGAAGGACCAGCTTGGGGACACATCATGCTGGATAAAATCTTTCTGTAAAATCTTTCATGCTGGATAAAATCTTTCTGTAGGCAACCTTGGCTCTTTTATGACTCGTGGACTTCAACTCCCAGAATTCCTGAGCCAAGCTACCCCTGGTATGGTCATTAAGAGTCAACGCTGAGTTGATGGCAAATCATCAATAATTTGATTACCTTACACTTCCCAGGTCTCCCTAGTTCAGGGGTAGGCAACCTTGGCTCTTTTATGACTCGTGGACCTCAACTCCCAGAATTCCTGAGCTAGCCATGCTGAGGGGAAAGGGAGAGATTTCCAAGCTGAGCCATGCTGGCTCAGGAATTCTGGGAGGTTGAAGTCCACGAGTCATAAAACAGCCAAGGTTGCCTGCCCCTGGTATGGTCATTAAGAGTCAACACTGAGTTGATGGCATATCATCAATAATTTGATTACCTTACACTTGCCAGGTCTCCCTAGTTCAGGGGTAGGCAACCTTGGCTCTTTTATGACTCATGGACTTCAACTCCCAGAATTCTTGAGCCAGCTATGCTGAGGGGAAAGGGAGAGATTTCCAAGCTGAACCATGCTGGCTCAGGAATTCTGGAAGTTGAAGTCCACGAGTCATAAAAGAGCCAAGGTTACCTACCCCTGCCCTAGTTGTATCTGACTTGTAATCGCATTCACATTTTTGGCTATATCATATCATACTTTCTGACACTCATTAATAGGAAGCATAAAATTATGGAATTTACGAGCTTGTCTTTTTGCCCTGATCTCCCCAGTCACCTATAGGTGAAATAAAAGTGCAATGTAATATCAGCCAATTTACATTGTTGCTTGAGAGAGCAAATGAAATGATGTCACCTGATTGTCCCCAAAGTGCTTTCTAGAATAGAATAGAATAGAATAGAATAGAATAGAATAGAATAGAATAGAATAGAATAGAATAGAATAGAATAGAATAGAATAGAATATAGAGTAGAGTAGAGTAGAGTAGAGTAGAGTAGAGTAGAGTAGAATAGAATAGAATAGAATAGAATAGAATAGAATAGAATAGAATAGAATAGAATCTTTTGTCACTTTAAATGTACACTAAACAGCATACTTTGAAATGAAATTTCATTGCATTCAGCTTTCAAAGAAATACCATTTTGCATATACCCACACACCCATACATATATGACACAGAGAAACATCACAGTCTAGTTCGAATATATACCTACACATGGCAGAAAAAAAAAGAATCCTGCAAATTTACAAGACCGATGGCATAAGGAACAAAGCTGTTACAGAATCTAGTAGTTCTGCTATAAATACTTTGAAACCTCCTCCCAGAGGGGAGCAACAGAAACACACTGTGAAGTGAGTGTGTGGGGTCTCTAATAATGCTCCGCACTCTAAGCACATAGTACTTATAAGCAGTATCCTGAATAACAGGGAGCGGGCTTCCTATAATCTTCTCAGCTGTCCTTATCACACTCTGTATGGACCTTCTATCTGAGACACTCCTACCAACAAACCAGTGATGCAGTTTATTAAAACATTCGCGATCGTGCTTCTGCAAAAAGTGGCCAGGACAGAAGGAGAAAGTTGTGCTCTGAGCTGAAGAAGCTTCTTGGATGAGAAGCAAACTGTCTTCAGAGAAAAAATAAAGTCCAGTTGTCTTTCGAAAAAGCACTTTGGGGACAACCATGATCTGGATGACTGAGAAACTCCATAGACATGTCACCTGATTTTTATCCCACTGCATTACCAAATAAAAATAATTGGAATATGGTATTTAGTGTCCCATTAGTATCCCTGCCATGTACTATTTGAATCAGGGACAAAAAGATGCATCAGCAGGCTTTACATCTTTAGCCCTGTCAGTAGTACTCACAGAAAACAGCATGTTCTTCTTGTCCTGATTTACAGCCCGGGGATCTGGGACAGGATCAGTATGTTTGATCACAGAGACAGATTCACCTGGGTGGGTAAATAAAGGGTCAGACCACTTGCTTCATACAAAAGAGGGTCATAGGTACTTTATGTTATGTGGACTTTAATCCAGAATTCCTCAGCCAGCAAGCTGGCTAGTGAATTCTGGAAGTTGAAGTCTAAAGGTAAAGGTAAATGTTCCCCTGCACATGCGTGTTAGTCGTTTCCGACTCTAGGGGCCAGTGCTCATCTCCATTTCAAAGCCGAAGAGCCAGCGCTTGTCCGAGGACGTCTCCGTGGTCATGTGGCCAGCATGACTGGCCGCCAAAGGCGCACGGAATGCTGTTACCTTCCCACTGTAGTGGTCCCTATTTTTCTACTTGCATTTTTACGTGCTTTTGAACTGCTAGGTTGGCAGAAGCTGGGATGAGTAACAGGCGCTCACTCTGCTACGCGGCACTCGGGATTCGACCCGCCAAACTGTCGAGCATCAACAATCGAGTCTACATGTCTTTAATTAGCCAAGGTTAAAAAATACTGGCATGGATCATATCCAAATCTACCTAAACCAATGATTTTCCAAAGCACGTTTTCCCAACCACAGATTTTTTTTCCATAGAGACTATGATCACTAAGATAATCCTATCCTTCCTCTTTACAAAGTGGTTTAAAATATAGGTTCTATTCCAGTTCTTCTCAGATTGGCTGAGATTTAAAAACATAGCCTCTGTTGTTATTCCCTCTTTCTCACCCCCCCCAACACCCGCTTTTTTTTTTAACTTTTTTTCTCCATTCTCTTATGGGCAGAATATATTTATTGCTAGCATTAGGTATGAGTTCCTTACCTGTCAGAATAGACTGGTCCACACGCAGAGTGGTGGATTTGATGGAAATTATGCGGATATCAGCTGGGACTTTGTCACCAACTGGGGAACAAAAAAAAGAAAAAAAACCCCTCCAGTTTTAGCAGAACAATCACTATTGTTTGATGTAAAAAAAATAAAATAAACAAACCCCTCCTATTGACTAGTTTAAGCATCTTTGTTGAAAGAGAAATGAAGGTATTAATACCAAGTTCTGAAGCTAGGATATATCACCATTTTATTATTATTATGAAAAAATCCCTGCTAGGATAGCACATGTGAGAGTCAGTTCTCATACAGTCAGTGAAAAACAAGACAACAGCAAAATTGAGCAGTGCAGAAATAAAGAACAAATTTATATAGTCTAATCCTTGCAATGGAAAGAGACAGTCTACAGGGAGTCCTTGACTTACAACCGTTTGTTTACTGACCGTTTGAAGTTACAACAACACTGAAAAAAGTGACTTACGACCATTTTCCACACTGTCACGGCATCCCCATGGTCGCATGATCAAAAGTCAGATGCTTGGCAACTGACTCGTATTTATGACGATTACAGTGTCCCAGGGTCATGTGATCCCCTTTTGCGACCTCCTGACAAGCAAAATCCTTGTCAGGAGGTCGCAAAAGAGCCTTGGTGGAGCAGTAGGCTAATGCCTCCTTAAGTAACACCAGCTGCCTGCAATTAGTGCAGGTTCGCATCCCACCAGGCTCAAGGTTGACTCAGCCTTCCATCCTTCCGAGGTAGGTAAAATGAGGACCCAGATTGTTGGGGGCAATTAAGCTGACTTTGTAATAATGCCGCTTGGGGTGTGTGTGTGAAAGCCCTAATAAGCAGGCATATACATAGAATGAAGGCTACTGCTAAGCTTGTAAGCCGCCCTGAGTCTTTGGAGAAGGGCGGGATATAAATGGAATTAAAATAAATAAATAAATAAATAAAATCAATGGGGGAGCCAGATTCACTTAGCAACTATGTGACTAACTTAACAACTGCAGTGATTCACTTAACAAATGTGGCAAGAAAGGTTGTAAAATGGGGGAAGACTCACTTAACAAATGTCTCGCTTAGCCACAGAAATTTTGGGCTCAGTTGTGGACGTAAGTTGAGGACTACCTGCATTATGTAGAACTGGAAAAGGGGGAAAAAATACAATATGATTTCAACTTTGTTTTTATTGGGTTTCGTTTTGATAATGCCAAATCTTGAAAATACTTTTGATGATTGATTCTTGAGATGGTATAGGACAGGGGTAGGCAACCTTGCCTCTTTTATGACTCATGGACTTCAACTCCCAGAATTCCTGAGCCAGAAATTCCTGAGCCAGGAATTCTGGGAGTTGAAGTCCACGAGTCATAAAAGAGCCAAGGTTGCCTACCTTTGGTATAGGACCTCCTGCTTGAGCAAGGGGCTGGACTAGATGACCTCCAAGGTCCCTTCCAGCTCTATTCTATTCTATTCTATTCTATTCTATTCTATTCTATTCTATTCTATTCTATTCTATTCTATTCTATTCCTTATTCTTTCCTATTTTCTATTCTTTCCTATTCTATTCTATTCTATTCTATTCTATTCTATTCTATTCTATTCTATTCTATTCTATTCTATTCTATTCTATTCTATTCTATTCTATTCTATTCTATTCTATTCTACTTCAAGCTATTATAATAGTATAAACATATACCATATAAAGATAGCTTCTATATATCCTTCCCTATAACCACTGAATACTAGAATAGCTCCCACAGCTAGTGCACTGAATATAAAGTATGAGGGTCCAGGAGTTCAATTCCTGATAGAGGATTTGAACCCCAAAGAATAACACTTGGATAGCTACCTCTGATGGGTTCCATATAGGATGAAACTGGTCATATGATGGTGCCTAGTGGTCTCTGTAACTAATTTAATTCAATAAACATTGTTTATTATAACTTCTGTGATTTCTTTTGAGTGCTTCCAGTACTCATGACTGAGTGAATCTTGACACCATGAAAAATACGAAAGACACCTATGAAACCAGAGCTAGAAAGAAAAGATTGCTCTTTCTCTGTCTCTACATAAATCTGGATTGCTCTTCTGGCTCTTGCTGTTACGTAGGGGATACAGGCAGTCTTCCACTTACAGCCATTCAGTTAGTGACCGTTCAAAGTTACAACGGCATTAAAAAAAAGTGCCTTATGACCATTTTTCACACTTATGACTGTTGCAGGATCCCCATGTTCACATGATCAAAATTTGGGCACGTGGCAACTGGCTTTTATTTACAATGGTTGCAGGGTCCCAAGGTCATGTGATCACCTTTTGTGACCTCCTGACAAGCAAAGTCAAGAGATACTTACCAACCGTGTTGCCAACTTAGCAACTATAGCGATTCACTTAGCAACTGCGGTAAGAAAAGTCATAAAATGGGGCCAAATTGATGTTGATTGCTTATTTAGTATTGTATGAATATCACTAAATATTGTATCCTATGATTTCTGATGAATGTATCTTATGATGACTATGATCATGATTTATCATCATCATCATAATTTATCACTTGTAGCTTGTATGTACACCAAGAGCTTATGCATCGGAGACAAATTCCTTTTGTGGCCAGTCACACTTGGCCAATAAAGAATTCCTATTCTATTCTATTCTATTCTATTCTATTCTATTCTATTCTATTCTATTCTATTCTATTCTATTCTATTCTATTCTAAACAGTTGTCCTGCTTAACAACAGAATTTCTGGGCTTAAAAGAAGTTGTAAATCAAAGACTAATTACAACAACAAGAACAACAACAACAACAACAACAACAACAATAATAATAATAATAATAATAAGAAGAAGAAGAAGAAGAAGAAGAACAACAACAACAACAACAACAATTTTATTGTCACTTTGAATGTACACCAATCGGCATACATCAAAATGAAATTTCTTTTTTTATATAAGTTTTTTTATTAATTTTCTCATATTACATTCACATGTTGAAAAAGCAACGCAATGGCTGGGTACAATAATTCCATTACAGTTGGGTATCATCCATACCGATCTCAAAATTTGACAGTAACTAATTCTCTCTCTTTCCCCCTTAATATGTACATGTCTCTTTCACAGACCAATAAAATTCTTACTCTATCAGTCAAGCAAAAAATAGCTTTCTAATATTCACCAATAATCTTCAATTATGTATATCTTAATTAACTTAACATTCAAACTTTTAGACAATCAATGACCTACCGGTAATAGGTTTTTCCTTAATTTTAATTTTCCATTGATATTTTAAATTTAACGTTGATCTTTATCATTTCCAAGTTTTAAATGACCCCAATTTCTATCACAGTTCCCCAACCTTCTAATATTTAAAGTATACCTCTTCTCTATATAAATTCTCGCAATCTATATCAGCAAATTAAGAATGTAAGGTAATATTTTCTCAGGTCTCCTATAATCTCAAGTTAAATGACCAAAATTTAGACCAAAAGTAGACTAGCCTTTATTGAAAAGATTCAGCTGCATTTGCATTGGGTAAAAATTGTCCTGATGGCAACATGAAACTGAATTATGTGCCTTGTAAAATATCTGCAGAAGCTCTGCCCAAGTACGTGCTCTCAGCATGTTGAGGGCAATGCCCAGAACTGAACATTAATAGTAACAAAAACACTGTACTCCATCCAATGCCTGAAATTCTGGGCAAATAACTCTTATTTGTACATGACTAAGTAAACCACGGTTTTCTGAATTAATCCAATTTTCTGGGCTAGCATAACTTAACTGGGTTAAACAAAAATGATAGCATAGACACAATATACTAAACTTGGGTAAATTTTAACCATAAGTTGTTTCTTCAGATTTTGCCATGCTGTGAAAAACCCAATCTATTTAGTTAATTTATAGATTAGTATACTACGCAAACTCAGAAAATAGGTTAATTCCCTAACCAGATTTTGTAGATAGTATATGTCCAACCACTGGGTCACAAAGTAACCCTACTGAGTTTGCACAACAAATTGAATTCAGCCTATTTATGTGTTATGTGAACCCTGCCACGACCAGAACCATCACCTGGACTCATAGATGTCCAGTAGATGCTGCAGTGAGGGGACTCACTTCATAATGTCATTGTGCAAATGTCATTATTTGTGTCAGTCATGTT
>NC_139517.1:19020516-19083016 GCF_947247035.1 Vipera ursinii | reverse complement strand
TATTCAGTGTCCTAATTAAGAACGGGGCATCTATGTATAGAAAGTTTCTCTTTTTGAGTAATTAGCATGAGAAAATTTGTCATCTTCAAACCTTGCGTGTGAGATTCCCTGGGATCGCTGAGTGATAGCGGCTAGAGCTAGGGTGTTAGGCAAGGTGAATCTTTGGCTGTGTTCTTGACAATGCCACCAAATCATCTCACATGGAGATTTATTGATCAAAACATATATTAGGATTATTTTTTTAATGAGCATGTTTTTAAGAATGTGAGGATCAACACAAAGTAGCATGACCAAGGAATTGGGCTTTCAGTATTAAAAAGAATGAGTGATTGAGAGATTCTCTGCAGAGAGAGACATTCACCTCTACGTTTTTGGAAGCTGACTTCGATGACAAAATATTTTGTGCATCCACATGCATATATGCTTTATTTTATTGCTATTTTAGCTGGAGCTGGAGTTTTAATTTTCCCTTGGATTTTTAACTCTCCAGGACAAATTGGGGTGGGATAGGACTGGCGGAGGGTGGGGTGGTGGGGTGCAGCGGGGGTGAGGGGGAAGTGGTCCTGTTTTAAAGGAAATGGTCCAAATAGAAGGGCTTTAGTTTCAAAAATGAGAAAGAGGGGCTTGTAATGGCCTACCAACTGTTGGCAGCCAGCAAATATTTCCTGTCCAGTTGCAATGATAAGATGTCTTGCATTCTGCTTAAATTAACAAATTAACAAATCCTTTCAAAGTTTACACTTAAATAAAGGTAAAGGTAAAGGTTCCCCCACACATGCATGCTAGTCATTTCCGACTCCAGGGGCCGGTGCTCATCTCCGTTTCAAAGCCGAAGAGCCAGCGTTTGTCCGAGGACGTCTCCGTGGTCAAGTGGCCAGCATGACTAGATGCCAAAGGCGCACGGAACGCTGTTACCTTCCCACCGTAGTGGTCCCTATTTTTCTACTTGCATTTTTACGTGCTTTCGAACTGCTAGGTTGGCAGAAGCTGGGACGAGTAACAGGCGCTCACTCTGTTACACGGCACTCGGGATTTGACCCGCCAAAGTGCCGACCTTCTGATCGACAAGCTCAGCGTCCTAACCCACTGAGCCACCGCATCCCTTATTATTACACTTAAATGCGTAGACTCAAAAGAGCAAAAACATTTTCCCCTCACACTTTATCCTATTTGCTGCACATAAGTGGGACAATAAGAATTTTATGTAAAGTCTGTTCTTTTTCTTTTCTTTTCTTTTCTTTTTCTTTTTCTTTTTATTGAAAAGTTTTTCAATACATTTTATCTTTAACAAAACTTTTTCATAACTTTTTCTTTTTCTTTTTGGCAATGCAGTGTTTCTCTTTTCTAGGCGCCCAGAAGTAACCACTCTGGTCTCCTTTGTGTGAATGTGTGACAAAAAGGAAAGTAAGAAAGAGGCTACAAGATCTCGTGAGAGAGACTGCTCCATCACAAGGATGGATGGATGGATGGCCTTTATATTTTGGAAACACTTGTGCAACTGGCCCCGAGAGTAAATGATCTTTGAATTAAATTAAATTAGAAAGAAGGAGAGGATGATCTGGCTGTTGGCCCAGCTCTGAGGGCAGCTGTTATCCAGTAAGTGCAGCTGAAGGGGATTCCTCACGGCTCTGCTTTCACTGCTCCACCTCCAGCTCGCACTCTCCATGGGGACTGTCTGTTCCCAAAACATCCCTCTCGCCTCTATTCCAGGGTCAAGACAGGGCAAGCCCAAGTCGTAAACAAGCCCCATGATGGAGCGGTCTTGTTCAGATGTTGCTGAAGCAGCATCTCCAGAACTTCCTGTGGATTTGAGGCTGAAGGAACACACTATCTAACCCAGGGGTCTTCAAACTTGGCCCTTTTATGACTTGTGGACTTCAACTCCCAGAATTCCTCAGCCAACCATGCTGGCTGAGGAATTCTGGGAGTTGAAGTCCACAAGTCATAAAAGGGCCAAGTTTGAAGACCCCTGATCTAACCCAAACGAAAATAGCCACTCTTCTCCTGACTTGTGGGAAATAAGCTGTTCCGGTGTGACCCAACAGGGTGCTTCCTGGAGTGGCACACAAAATGGGGAGAGGTAGCTGCCACATCTGGATTGGGATTCTCGGCCTTGCACAAAGTGTCACTGGAAGGAGAGGCTGGCAAACGCAGACTTCTAAGTGTGTAGAGAAAACACTGGCTTCAAATGAGTTTTGCAGCAATATATGGTCACAGAGTGAAAAAAAATCTAGAGTGGGTAGCCATTAATCCAATTTCTAACAAGAAGTATTTAGAAATAGACATTGTCAGAACGTTTCTTTTTCACATGCTAGAAATTCAAAACAAGGTCACTTCCTTCAATTCAGCAGCTCCCAATCTTTTCTACACCCTGCACCCCTAGAGCACTTCTGATATATTCTCGCACCCCTTACAAAAGTTTGAAGTAACAGCAACGAATTATGCATATACACTATAATTTTGAAGACCCAAGTTTTCACACCCCCTGGAATATCGTCTCACACATTCAGGGGGGGTGCGAGCATCCCTGGCTGAGAACCCCTGCTTTAATTCATTCTTGGTTCATGTTCACTTAATTAATTTGATAAATTCTGAAATTTCCACGAGAGAATTATACCTCAATTTAACCTTTTCTCCTGCAATAGAAGCATTCTTGCCTTCACTGAGTGTGTTTTCCTAGGACCAAGTTAAACTCTCTCTACCATCCTTAACTGCAGAAATAAATCAGCACAAAATTGCTGCTCAATCCTGCCAACCCTCAATCTGCATAAATTGCCTCTGTTTCAAATCACTGCGGTCACCTTATTTCCTTCCAGAGATAAAGAAAAAAACCAGACAAATTTGACATACCTAGAAGCTAATTTTGAATAACATTGGAATAAGAGTTAAATGCTACTTCAATGCCAGTATACTAAGGATTATTTAAACCGGCCTTCTTTATGCATTGGGAACAAAATGACAACCACATCATCAGGGTATTTTGTGTCCTGGTTAGGTGCAAGTGGGAATGACCTTTATTTCTTTCAGGTCTCAGAGAATGATGTCTTCTTTGCCACATATTCCAACTATAGTTCTCCTGCTTATCTAAGAATGGGTTGATCTCTGCTCAGTGCTAAATATCTTTGCAACTCAATTGTTTTAACAAAATAATGCTTCTTTATCACTATTCAATCTTTGGTCCAACACTGTTCAGGTTGAGACAGCCTGTGCAACAGGAATGCTGTGTCAGTGTCGACAATTGCTTCAGCGTAACAAACCCAAAAGCATTTTTAAATCCTCAGGTGGAGATTGGAGACAAGAATCTTGGCAACTGCTCTTTAGAGAGGAGTATAGCTGTTGATGTTTGTTACTAGAGAATCATACTATCCTTTTCTAGAGAATATATATCCTCTAGAAAAGAGAGAATGCTGGGACATCCCTTCAACTTAATTGACCTTGGCCCTACTCTATCAAGGAGTAGGCATCCCAGTGAAAGGAGAATGCCGTCTTCTAGAGCCCTCGCTCCAGAAATATCTAAGCATTTTGAATGTCACTGCTAATGGTATCTGGCATCTTCAGTGGCCTCATATCTAATAGCTTCAGTTGGGAGCTTGAGCTACTTAGGGATTCAAAGATTATGGAAGAGAACTTATGGTATCCAAACTGACTCTAGTACTCACTCTATGTTTAGTCTTCTTTGCCCTGGGGAATCCCCATGACCTTTAATGCTTCCACACACTCCCAACCTGACACTTACCTGACACCTCTGCAATGTCTCCAGGGACCATCTCTTTGGCCTTTATTCTCTGTACCGCCTTCCTGTCAGATCGATAGACCTTTCCCATTTCAGGTTCATACTCCTTTAAGGCCTCAATGGCATTCTCAGCATTTCGTTCCTGCAAGGAGATTCAGATTTAAGATGCCCTATTGTTGCTTTTAATTACAGCTCGCCCCCCCCCCCCAGCAGAGGGAAGCACCATTCTATTCCATTCCATTCCCCCCATGCAAGAAAGCCAGCGGAAACAGGTGTGACCCAGGCACGGAGTAAGGAACCCAAACTCCTATTCCGTTAAGCCTTGAAATTTTGACACACACACACACCCCTGCAATTTGCGGAAAGCACTTTCATGCTCTCGGAGACTGACTAGGTTGCAGCGCAGCCATCTCCTAACAGTAACCATCAGTAGCGATAACATTCATAAGGCACATCTGAAGAAGAAAATGTAGTAAGCCACACTGTAGTGCATTTAGAGCATCGTAGAGGGAACTTGGCAGTGCTTTTTTTGTAAAAGAAAAAGGTGCCAGAACTCACATATGTCATACAACCTGCCTTGCCTACCCTACAAGGTTCCATCCAAAAAAGGTGCCGGAACTCTGTTCTGAGCATTCTATGACAAAAAAAGCCCTGGAACTTGGCATGCTAAAGAGGGCTTCACAGGTTACACTAAACCACAATGTGATTTACTTGGGCTGGGAGTGGTTTGTGAGCTTACCCATTAGGCTTCAAAGCTGGCAACTTTACCAGGTGTGGATTTCAAGTCCCTGTGAGTTGAAGTCCACGCATCATAAAGTTGCCAAGTTTGAAAAATACTGCTTTAAAGCATGGTTTGCTCCTTTATTTATTGGGCTTATCTACCATCTTTCATTCATGGGTCCAAAGGGCTCCCTCCTAATTTTTCCCACAAAACAACTTCCTGAGATAGGTTAGTTAACTAGAGAATTGGTCTAAAAAGTGCATGGGCAGCTTCTGTAGTTGAGGGGAGGACTAGATTCTCCTGATGCCAGTACAACACCTGAATTAGCCCTAGGGATCTGGATTTGAAGGGGCAAAGGGGATTTGAGATGTATGGAGCACTTCTATTTTACCCATTAGTGTCTTGCAACAGAAGAGATGCCTTTTTCCTGGACTTGTGGTTGTCTGGTTTTTTTTTTTTCCTGTGCAATCCCAGGAAAAGAGGCATTTTATTTAAAAACAGCTGACGGATACATGTGCATTCACACATGCTTCAAATCACCTGGTCCTCTGGAATTTGGATTACCCTCACAGACCTACATTCCCCCCCAAACCATAACGAAACAAAACATGAATAGTTTGTTTACCTGCCATACTCCAACAATTGCGTTGGCAATCAGGATCAATAGGATGACAAATGGTTCCACAAAAGCGGTGACAGTTTCTTCGCCCTCTTCAAACCATGCCAGCACCTGTGGGGAAAACCCCCCCAGATATGCACAGTGGTGGAGGGGAGGAGAGAGAGAATTTGGTTACTCTTCCACTTCTCTCTTGCTCAGATACGGTCCTTGTTCGTTTTTCAGTCAGGAATCCTAAATCCCAGCCCCACTTCTCTTTTCTCCTTCTGAAATCCCATTAACTTTTTAAATTCTCCTTGAACCTGCCATCTGAAAACAGCGGAAGCCAGCCTGTGTTTTGCCTCTCCACAAAAAATGAAGCTTGTCAGTCAACCTCCATGAAACCTGATAGCACCAGCACAAAAGGGCTCCGGTTGCTCGGGAGGAGAAGGGTGTGTGCAAACACATGGATGCTGCGCAATTGTGCAGGCAGGTGCAAGTGTGTAACTGTGTGCACAGCTTCAGATGTGAAAGGAAGGTGTGTGTTGCACACAAGTGGAATGAAGCATCTGTAAAAGGTTTCACACTGCCCCCTGCTGGACAGAGCTGTGTCTGACAGGGTTTCTGTTGGAGGAACAGAGCATGGTGCAAATACATACCTCATGCTGTTTGATATACTAGAGGGGGCATAATTGTTGGAAGGATTATAGTCGATTAACAATACAAAATGTGCTTTGTAATGCTTGATTGTTTCCCAGAGTTATCTCCAAAGACTTTACCAGATTTCCTTCTCTTTGTTTGCAGGTCCAAATTCAGCACTTAAAATCCAAAACAAGCCTGCCTCTTACTGTCTTCATTCTAACTGACTGCAATCCTAAAAATCAGAAGCGCTATGAATGTTCCCAATCTAGTTTCTATTTAATTAAGCTTCAGGTGTGTAAAAAAAAACAGACAGAGGAAAGGTGGTAACACTAAAGACAATGTTCTTTCAACAACTGCCGAAGAGATAAGTGTAGATGTGAACAAAAGAGAAAATGAATCTTGTTTAGTGCCGGTTGAACATCCTCAGAAGTGTGTTTTGCAATCATCCTCTGAGAAAGAAGAATTCAACCAAAGCTGTATAGCAGCCTTCCCAAGCCACAGAAATTCTGAAACTTGTAGCCAAGCATATCTCGAATGCAACCGCCACGGTGAAGACAGTGCTATTTCCAATGTACCGGTAATCTTAATTTTATTTATACTGTCTGTCCTATTTTTCAGCGACAGAACAATCCCAAAGCAGATAGTTCTTTCCTGTGTTCAGAAGCCTCACAATACTTGTCTCCTACAGAGCTCCATAGGAGAAAGGAAAAATGGAAATGGACTGAACAGTTTGGTTGATTGGCTTTTTGATCAAGAAAGCACCAATATTCCTGGGCTGCCTGGACATGAAATATTGAACCACGGCTACATGAGAACCACACTGTAAATTATGACCTTTTCTGAAACCTGCTGCTGAGCCTGACCATGTGCTCTTGAAAGATCTAGTAACACAATCTGAGGAGGTTGCATCTCAAGTGTCAAGAAACTAGGCAGAAGCACAACAGTCTACGATGTGCTTCTGGGTGCTGAAACAAGCAAAATCTCAGCTTCTCGTGCTTAGGTTTGCTATATTATAGAAATGGCAAGGAATCTATGGTTCCTCCGAAACTGAGAGCATTCATTTTTATACAGGAATGTGCAGGCCAGGTGATCTCTATATTCGTTTTCTGGACTGAGTCCATGTATTCATTGTAGTAGAAGCTCAATTATAATTTAAACTGACTGAAGAACTGTGCGCTGGCCAAATTGACTTCTTTGATCAGAGAAAACACAGTATCGACATATATTGCTACCTGGAAATCCCTAAGGACTTTTGGCATAAAAGAAGAAAAAAAAGAGCTTATGATTATGGTTTTGATGATTAGACTGAATCGATTATAGGAAGAAGTTCACGTTTTAACTATAGAATAAAAGGTAAATTTATAACTGTACTTATAACTTCTGTAAAGAAGCCGCTTCTTTGCATCTTCTTTCTTTCTTTTCTCTTTGTCTTTTCCTTTTTTCCTTTCCTTTTCCTCTTTTCCATCCTTTTCCTACATTTTTAGTTTTTTTTTCTGATTTCTTTCTCTTTTTTCTTCTTCTTTTATGTGAATCGGTATTAGTTTTTAGTTTATATTGGTTTTAGCCTCCTTTTAAAAACTTTTTATAAAATTATGTATTAAAAAAGAAAAAAACAGTGCACATTTAGAAGACAAACTGATTCTCAGGTTGTTTTCTGGGATTTTGCTCAGAAGGAAATAGTTTTGTGAATTTACAGTAAGAAATTGGCAAGAAACCCGACGGGCTAAACCAGATTGCATTATCATTATTCTCTCAGGGGAAGCTAAGTGTAAATGTCATTAAATAAATACCTGTGAAATACATAGAAATGGCCAAATAAAATATGGTGCCTGCATTTAGCACGAAGGAGTCAAAATAGATTGCTGAACAAATACGTTAGCTCAATATGTTTCCTAATTTGTTCTGCAGAAGGAAGCCCGTTTTTAGCTCTGAGAAAGAGGAACGGAATGGATTAATCCTGATTGGATTAAACATCTATAAACACCCCAAATCTTGAAAAATAATTGATGAAGAAAAAAACACATTGAAGATGCTCAAATGCAAAGTTTTCATTTATTCGTGTTACCTGTCTTGCCAGTGAAAATAATTTCAGCTCTGAATCCTGACTCAAATTATGCGCTTTGTTCATCCCTACCCTTAGGGTGAAAGGGAATTACTGTATTAAATATGGCATGTTATTTCTTCCCATACAGCCAATTCACTAATTTGTTGATTCTCATTACCAGTAAAAGGGAATATTTATAGCTCAGGGTTGAAGGGTCCTTGTTGCTCTCTGAGCTTGGTGGTTTCCTTGTAGACATTTCATTGCCCAACTAGGCAACATCGTCAATGAAAGTGAGTGTGGGGTTTGTTCCCTGTTTATATACAGTAGCTTACCCACAGCAGTTATAAACAGGGGACGAACCCCACAATCACTCTCGCCGATGACGTTGCCTAGTTGGGTAATGAATTGTCTACAAGTTCAGACAGCACTAAGGACTCCGCTCATTGCTAACCAATCTATCTAAAATTAGTCCAATAACTGCAGCTCTGTTCTTTTCGTTCCAATGTAATGGAAGTTGGTGTGTTCCTAACCCAGGATGGCATCCCCAGAGAGCAGGCTTGCAGACATCACTTGCCCACGACACAGCTTCTTTCCCATTCTGCCCCCAAATGGCTGCTTCTCCTCTTCAGCCCTGTGTGGATTTCCCCAAGTTCCCTCCGTTACAAGGCCAGTGTCACTTACGAAAGAAATGCAGGCTGCGAGCAGGAGAATTCGCACAAGCAAGTCTTCAAATTGTTCCACCACCAGCTCCCATATAGTTTTGCCTGAGAAGCAAGAAAGGATGGGGTGAAAGGCACAAAGGAGACACAGACTGCAGAGATGGGGTGGGGGAAAATCAGCCTGCCTCCCCCCCCCACCCCCAAATCAAGAAAGCAATAGGCTGCAAGGAAAGAGAGAAGGGATAGCGGGCCTGCAGGTATCTAGGATAGATTTTTCAACAAGTTTCCAAGCAGGCACGCTTGGAAAAATGGTAGGTTCTTCTATGCAAGTCTAACTGTGTGTTAACAGAAAGTCCGAAACAACCATTAATATGGAGAAATGGCAAGTTATACAACCGACTTTGTTCTCCTGCCTCTTCTCAACTGATCTATCTTCCAAAAAGAGATCTTTGTTTCATCCAAAAAATGTCGTGTGTGTGTGTGTGAGAGAGAGAGAGGTTTCTTCCAGCTACCAAGCAGTCTCCATTATTTGGCCAACAGCATTTCAAAGAACCATCTTTTATCCCAGATATGCCTCTTAGAGCATTGAATTCGTTCTAAGGGCCCAAGAAAAGGAAATTGAGTGCTCGGGTGATTCTTGGCAGATCAGAACATGGCTATGGATACTGTTTGGTAAAGGCAGAATTTGGTATCTGATTGGTCAAAGGAAGAGCTTCATGCCTCTGCCTTATGATGGAACTTGATGGAAACGATTGGGACAAACCACATGGCAATTCACAGGTTAACCCGAGATTTTATTTCTAAACAGAAAGTTTGAGGCCCCATCTGAAGACCCAATGGCCACTGAATCAGTTTTATAGTCTGGAGAAGTCATTTGGGCCATGATAATTCAAGGTTGAGGGGGTTTTCTTAATACTTCCAATTGCTTATGCGCAGTCTTTCTTAGGACTCACCTTCTTCAGCTGGAAGTTCTGGGGTTCAGAGACAGCATGTTGGGAGAGGAAAAGAAAGGAAGAGAGAGAAATAAAAGCTGGTTAGGGTTATTGCTAGTGTGATTTTTGCTGAGCAAAGGTGGCAACAGAGAAAAGATATACTGTAGGCTAAACTATTTTGGATTTACAGAGAAGCTGGTCCCGCACACGGAGTTGAAAGTTAATTTTCAGTGTCATACGTCATAACTCCACAGTTAGAAAGAAAGAGTTGTATCATCATGCGTTTAGGGAATGATTGGGAGTTGGATATGGACATCCCTGCAGAAATGAGTAAGCCTTTTATTGATTTCAATTTGTAAACCATGGGCCTACGTGACTGCAAAATTAATTTGTGCATAGGAAATCCTTGGAGGTAGGACTTCACAAAGAGATAGGGAGGAACAGACTGGAGTCATTTAGAGAAGTTACAAACTCATGCATGCACCACAAAATAGCACAGTCACACATTTCCAATCCTCCCTGATCGAATTCTTGTCATAATCCTACTGAGGAGCCCAGAACTTTTGACCTTTCCCCATATATTTGAGGGACATTAAAAAATTAGGAAATCAGACTGTCCTCTCAATCATCTGCATCTTTGGCAGCATGATATGCCCACCCCTAACAAAACAAGCCTCTCCAGATCCACCTGCTCACACGGCATCACAACCAACAAACAATTACATTTTTTCCCCCTCAAAGACATCTCTTCTCAAATCTACTCAGCATCTAACTAGCTCACTTCGCTGGCTGTGTAATATCAGTACTCTCTTTTGTTTCGACTTCCCGGCTGCTCCTACAAGTTGCCCATCAGCAATTTTGATATCTCGTTCATACCAAAGGGAATTTACTGAGTTATTCTTAGCAAAGCAGCAGCAGCTGCCCTGTCCCCAGCATGGCTACCTTCCCCCCCACCAACTTTGCAATCGTCAATTTTCCCTCTTGTGCTTTTCTTTTACCTTCATTCTTATCTCCCTTCCGTGGCCAAACTTTAGACTCTGCTAGGCCATCTCTATCATCTCCTTTCTGCTTTCCAATAATTACGTAACCATTTTTCTTTGGTAATAGTGGTTTCCTCCTATCGCTTCTATCCTTCCTTACATTTTAGAATCCATGTCCATCGCTGTGCATCTCTAGTTTGATAACTTTGGCTCGCCTTTCTTTTCTTCTCGTATCTATGTTGCTCTGCACATCTTTTCAAGCTCTCTGGCTCTCCATTTCCCCTGCCTTCTTGCATCCTGGCACCTGGCCAAATGGGTACCAAAAGGGCTGTAATTTTAGAAAGCACTCACCATTGGGTCCATATTTTTCCATATTCTTCTTCACCTGCTCAGGAGAGAGGCCTGTGTGTTCACTTACTCCAAAGTAAGCCAGGCACTCTTCCGATGTTTTGGCATGGGCGTTTTCCATGTTTGCCCTACCGCACCTGTCCCCTTGTCGTCTTTAAAGCTGCTTCCCACTTCTTCCGGCTTGGCCTGCTTCTGCTGTTCCCCTGCTGTATGTTCAGTGGAGTGTCACTCGTGCCCCCTGTTGAGTTTCTCCTCTTTCTCAGCAGACCATGGTCCTTGGAGCACGGTATCCAACGATGGAGGGAAAGCCCGATGACCTGTCCTTGCACAGAAGCCTTCACCAAACTCTGAGGCTGGCACTCGTCCTTATGAGGCAGCCAGAGGACCAGATCCTCGGACATTCTCCGTGGGCCCCCATTGGGTGACCAATGCTGACATCACTTCATCCACCAACTCACATATGGCCTTCTGCGGAGAGGAGGTATTTTTGCTGACTTGAAGGGAGAAGCCAGGAGGATGGTTGGCTTGGGGTGGGGGGAGGAGGAGAGAGGAGGCCGAGTGTCCACAGACCCATGTGTCACTCAAATGCTTGCCTGTTCCTTTCAAGAGATCTCACCCTAGCCTCCCCCTCCTGCCTCCTACAGATTTAGGGTTTATTTCTGTCACTTGTCGTCTGCAGTGAAGATACACAGAGAAGTGGGCTGCCCTCTTTCCCATATATGCAACTAAATCAATCTGTTTGCCATGTCTGTCTCATTTGCATAGGCTTTAAGTATTATTTAATAATCCACACATGTGCATTTACATATGTATCGTAGGCATAGATTTTTAGGTGTTTTTTTTTTTAAATCACTCTTTTTTCACTCCATTAAATTTTTCTTTGTTGGATCTATCATCCCTCTCTCTCTCAATTTGCAATCTCTGACAGCAACCAAACAGATGACCAAGAGAAATTCACAAGCTGAAGATGTCCTGTCACTTGTCTTTGGTATCTGCTACTAGCTCTAAACGTGATTTTTGCACTTCTAGTTATCATGGCTTATGGTCACAATTCCATGACCAGTTGCTGCTTTTACAAGCCCTTTAATGTGCATTCTATTGCAATTTATTTCAGCAACTGACTCTTTGATGTCGGGTTTTTTTTATTATACATTGTACAAAAGTTTAATATACTTATTTGATTTTAAAACAGATATGGGTTTTATTTATTTGATCGTGTAGAATGATGAAGCAAGGCATCCAATAAATTCAAATTATGTGTTCCATTACTTCCAATACAGAGAAATTATGGGTGCATGCAAGTATGTAGTACTTCAGCACTGTACATTTTCTTTACAATCATAAATGTTGTTATTGCTTTTACTGACTGCAGTCAGAAGGAAGATCATATTTAAAATAGACCCACTAAAATTAAAATACAAAGACCAATTTATACTAATGTAAATCCCATAAAAAATTGACCCACCCTGGTATTTTTGTGTATGTCCCACTCACAGTGCAAGGTTATAAATACCAATTCATAAATACAGTGCATTCAGAAAGTATTCAGACCCCCTTCACTTTTGTCAATTTTGTTATGCTATAGCCTGATTCTACAGTTGTTGAAATTCATTTTTTTCTCTTTAATCTACACTCAGTACCCCATTATGACAAAGTGAAAAACACAAGTTTAGAAATGTCTGTAAATTTATTAAAAAGAAAAAAAAAGAAATATCACATTGGCGTAAGTATTCAGATCCTTCACTCAGTTCTTGGTTGAAGCACTTTTGGCAGTAATTACAGCCTTGAGTCTTTTGGGGTATGACATGGCACATCTGAATTTGGGGGATTTTCTGCCATTCTTCATTGAGAATCCTCTCAAGCTCAGTCAGGTTGGATGGTAACCATCAGTGGACAGCCATTTTCAAGTCCCTTGAGAGATGTTTAATAGGGCCTCTGGCTCTGGCTGGGCCACTCTAGGAAATTCAAAGAGTTGTCCCCAAGCCACTTCTGTGTTGTCTTGGCTGTGTGACTGTCATGTTGGAAAGTGAGCCTTCAGCACAGTCTGAGGTCCTGAACACTGTGGAACAAGTTTTCATTGAGGATATCTCTGTACTTTGCTCCATTCAGCTTTTCCTCAACCCTAACCATTCTCCCAGTCCCTGCTGCTGAAAAAAACCCCACAGCATGACGCTGCAACCACCGTGCTTCACTGTTGGGATGATATTAGGCAGGTGATGAGCGGTGCCAGACATAAAGTTTAGAATTGAAGCAAAACAGTACAATCTTGGTTTTATCAGACCAGAGAATCTTGTTCTTCACAGTCTGAGAGTCCTTCAGTTGCTTTTTTTTTCAAACTTGAAGTGGGCTTTCATGTGTTTTGCACCAAGGAGAGGCTTCTGTCTAGCCACTCTGCCATAAAGCCCAGATCAGTGGAGGGCTGCAGTGATGGTTGTCCTTCTGGAACTCTGTTCCATCTCCACACAGGATCTCTAGAACTTAGTCAGAGTGACCATCAGGTTCTTGGCCACCTCTCTTACTAAGGCCCTTCTCCCTGGTTGCTCAGTTTAACCAGGTGACCAGCTCTTGGAAGAGTCCTGGTTGTGCCAACCTTTTTCCATTTGAGAGTTATGGAGGCCACTGTGCTCTTAGGAACATTCAGTGCAGCAGAAATTTTGTTGTAGCCTTCCACAGATCCATGCCTTGTAATAATTCTGTCTCTGAGCAATGCAGACAGTTCCTTTGACCTCATGGCTTTTGCTCTGCTACAGTATGCATTGTCAGCTCTGAGGCCTTCATAGAGAGGTATGTGCCTTTCCAAATCATGTCCAATCAATTCAATTTACCACAGGTAGACTCCAATCAAGGCATAGAAACATATCAGCAATGATCAAGAGAAATGGGGGGTACTGGAGCTAAATTTCAAGTATTTTTGCAAAAGGTCTGGATACTTATGCCAATTTGATATTTCTGTTTTTTCTTTTTAATAAATTTACAGACATTTCTAATCTTCTGTTTTCACTTTGTGAAAACAGGGTACTGAATGTAGATTAACAAGAAAAAATGAATTTCAAAACTATAGAATCAGGCTGCAGCATAAGAAAATTGACAAAAGTGAAGGGGGTCTGAATACTTTCTGAATGCACAGTAAATGTCTTTTGCTTCAAGAAAATGTATTATTCAAAATTAACAGAAGATTGCATTCATAACTGATTAGACATGGTAAATTACTTTTTGATCAAAATGGACAGATTTTACTTACTTCAAACTTTATTTGGGATCCAAACATTTTCAATATCGGTATGAATATTTGTAAGGGCATCCCACCAGGCTCAAGGTTGACTCAGCCTTCCATCCTTCCGAGGTTGGTTAAATGAGGACCCAGATTGTTGGGGGCAATAAGCTGACTTTGTAATAATGCCACTTGGGGGGGTGAAAGCCCTAATAAGCAGGCATATACATAGAATGAAGGCTATTGCTAAGCACATTGATTTGTGCTTAGATTGTAAGCCGCCCTGAGTCTTCGGAGAAGGGCGGGATATAAATGGGATTAAATAAAAAATAAATAAAAATAAATAAAAATACTATATCCACTATAAATGGATATATATGCTGAAATAGTAAGCTATCATCCATATGGGGGGTGATAGTAAAGAGAAATCTTTTTTCCATCATTTTTATTCTGAAACTTTTTACAGAAATGTTGTTGTTTGCTTCTCTGTGAGTTTCTCTGCTTTTAAGTAATTGTACTGTTGAAAGAAACATCTTCATCAGGGTCCAGTCCAAGCTGGAAATAAACAAAATGGAGACTGCTTTAGAAAGAAGGTTGTAGTTTATTGAAGAGGAGAGCCAGACAGAAAGATGGCTCTGGGGAAGTTGACCACATGTAGCTGGGAGTGGTGGGTTTTTATACCTTCTGGGGCTCTTGAGGTTGTTTCCTGTTCCTGTTTGAGGTTTTGTATTTCCTGTGTCATGTACTTTGACCTGAGTCTGAATGTGTCCTTTTGGTATTGGTGGGTTAATCCTATTATGTTTCCAAAGGTCATGTCTTTTAGAGTTTGGGTGGGGTATGTAGATTTTAGGTGTCTTTGTCTTCCTGATCTCTTCAGCTTCTACATGGAAGGCTCCAACCTTTCTGAAAGCATTACTGAATTTGCATTTCTAAAAGCTGGCCCCTGCTGAGTTTTCTGGTTCAGGTTCCTGGGTTGTTGTTTTTTTAAGATCTTCTCCATTATTTCTTTGGGGAAATATATTCTGCCTTTCTAATATTCCCCAAAATATTTCTTTCTCTGGATTCTTCCCACAGTATTAAGAATTATATTAAACAGATAAAACAGACAAAATGAGAAAAATAAAATAAAATATATAGAAGGTGTTGAATCCCCACCAAAAAAACAGTTGTGCTTCATCACCAGCAAATATATTCAACATTAACAACTTATCCCTGTCTCTTAAAATAAAACCAAACAGATCTTCATTCATATCTCCCAGGTCCTTGCATATAATGAAATTATCATCTTTACGGTAAAGGTAAAGGTTCCCCCGCACATGCGTGCTAGTCGTTTCCGACTCTAGGGGCCGGTGCTCATCTCCGTTTCAAAGCCAAAGAGCCAGCGCTTGTCCGAGGACGTCTCCGTGGTCATGTGGCCAGCATGACTAGATGCCAAAGGCGCACGGAACACTGTTACCTTCCCACCGGAGTGGTCCCTATTTTTCTACTTGCATTTTTACGTGCTTTCGAACTGCTAGGTTGGCAGAAGCTGGGACGAGTAAGAGGCGCTCTCTCTGTTACGCGGCACTCGGGATTCGACCTGCCAAACTGCCAACCTTCTGATCAACAAGCTCAGTGTCCTAACCCACTGAGCCACCACGTCTATCATCTTTAGTTGTGTTCATAAGAAATGGCCTGAATTTACTGCAAATAATATGTGGGTGGTTACAGAATCTAAGTGAGACATTAAACATGGTAAACAGATTAAAGAAATGTAATGAATAAAAATCAACACATTTAGAGTTCTTTTGACTTTTCCAGGGATTTTTCAAAATGCACATCTTTCTTCCCACTAGGAAAGAAGGGCAAGATCCAGTTTCTCTAGATAGTATTTGGATACCATTGGACAACTGCCTTTCAAGAAACATGCAAAAGATTCCACCATTATTTGAAATACAGAGGTTATGAGAAGATGTTTGAAGTGGAATGTGGTGGTTTATAATGAATTCAGGATTGGGGATGAAAGGGCAACCATGCGTCCTACTTTCCAGAGAGTGGTCCTCAATTTAACCTTCTCTTTTATCTGAAATTTTCTATTTCAAATCTAAAAGCATTGGAGAAGGAAACTGCACTGACCTCCACATACTGAGAAAACCCCAACAAAAGTATGATTCAAGCTGGAGGAATGGTCAATAAAGATGACAGAACTTGCAGAGGTGGCAAAATTGATTTTTTTTTCCTCTGAGTAGAGAAAAGACAACTACATCTGTTTTTTTTTATTGAAAAGTTTTAAAATACATTTTATCTTTAACAATCCCCCCTCCCCCTCCCCTACCTATCCCTCCCTACCCCTCCCCCCCCTCTCCCCCCCCCCCCCGACTTCCCAGAGCTAAGTACAGGGTATAAAAACAAAAAACAATCATAAACATCCATATGCTACCAACAATAAGTTCTTAAATCTATCACTCTCTAACTCATATAAGATAACTACAAACAATACTAATATTTCATATAGAAAAAAAAAGAAAATAGAAAGGAAGACTTATTCAAATGCTAAATGAAACTTTTTAGTCCCATATTTCTTCTGGATATATTCAATCCATTTTTTCCACTCCATAATATAGCGTTCTTGCGAATGATCTTTCAAATAAGCCGAGATCTTTGCCATTTCTGCCAGGTCAGAAACCTTTAAAGTCCATTCCTCTATAGTCGGCAATTCCTCCTTCTTCCAATACTGACCTATTAAAAGTCTTGCTGCTGTAATTAAATTCAACATCAACTTAGTGTCCACAACAGTAGCTTCTGTAATTATACCCAGCAAAAAGAATTGCGGACAAAACTTTATCTTTTGCTTGAAGATCTTCTGCATATTCCACCAAATTTTTATCCAAAAAGCCTTAACCTTTTTACAAGTCCACCATATGTGGAAATATGTTGCATCTTCGTCACCACACCTCCAGCATTTGGGCTGATAATTCGGATACATACTTGCAAGCTTTTTAGGATCTAAATGCCATCTATAAAACATTTTATAAAAGTTCTCTCTTAAATTTTGAGCTTGTGTAAATTTTACGTTCCTCACCCAAATCTTTTCCCACGTGTCCATTGTAATAACTTCTTGGATATTTTGGGCCCATTTTATCATAACTACATCTGTTAACGACTGGAAACCCTTTATGGATTTTTGGGATGAAAACAGGGGGGGGAATGAACCTGTGATTTGTGGATTTGACAATTAGAAAAGGTAGAATATGGGAAGAAAGGAGCCATAATAAAACTATAGTCATGATAAAACATAAATCTATTTATAACTGCTAGAAAGAAAGAAAGGAGCTGCTTCTTTATATCTTTTTTGTTTTTTTCTTTCTTTTTTCTTTATTTATTTACTTATCCCTTTTTTCTTAGTATCCTTTTCTCTTCTAAAAATATGTATTGCTTTTACTCTGTAAAAAAAGTTATCCAATAAAATTAATTATTAAAAAGTAGTTCATTGAAGCTTTACAATGCTCAATTCGTTCAATAGTATTTGTCTTCACATCTTCCAGTTGGCTTTAATAGGGGTGGAGGGGACGACTGACACATGTTTACTAATGGCAGGAGACTCTAATAAAGATCCTGTTCCCTGTCACAGCCTTTGAAAGACTCTGTTTCAAGATAAGGAACCAGAAGAAGAAGGGAAAGCAAAGGACTTGAAGTGCCTATCAACAGCTAATGCCTGGATAGGTGTGTGAGCCTTTCCAGGGATTCTTAATCTTCTCAGTAGGGTTAAACATGTCATTGTTGTTTTAATTCTAGCGATAATTTATAAATTTGCCTATAAGTGATCACATTCAAATTTGATGCAGGCATATATCCCAGTTTGTCCTATGAAGTTCATTTCTTCTTTTAAAGCACTTAACTAGAAGCCAAGTCAAAACTGGAGTTAAGAGAAGTGATTTTAACAAACGCCTCAGAAATCTGAGGAAGTGGGCAGGAGTCCATTTTTCCACAGTGTCTTAATGGAAGAGGGAGAAAAAGCTCCTTCTCCTTCTTCTTTATAATATACAGAACAACTTCCAGTTCTTTAACCAGTGTTGATCTTCACTCACATCGACTTCATCCCAAGAATTTGGGATGTCATAATTTTTCAGTATAGTATATGTGCTGATCCAAGCACTGTGGCCTTTTTGTAACCGACAGATGGAATTTTTTTGTCAACGCACAGATTTTCTAAGTGTTGCCCAAGGCTTTTTGGTATGGCACCCAGTATACTGATAACCACTGGGACTACCACTTCCATATAATATTATTATCGTTGTTGTTGTTGTTGTTTAATGTAATAATATCTTAAACAATAATTATTACTTGTAATTATATGTATTATGGTTCATTGCACAGTCAAGCAGATGTTTAGATTGGATTTGGCATTTTTATCCACCTCTCGAGTCCTTCCAAAGGATGTGGCATAGGCAGATGTTGTTTGTTGGTATTCAAGGTATTGTCACAGCATGTAAGCTGTTCCAGATAAAGCTGTAATTGACTAATGGTGATTTTTGTCAATGCTGCTGATGTTCGAATGGCGTTGTAGAGGTTTGGGTTGCACCCAAGGCATCTATTACTACTGGTATTATTATGATTAAAAAAGTGTCCCTGCATTTGATATGTATACAGAAGTCATGTGTTTTTGCCAAGATACAAACACAAGAGTGACAGATAGAAAGAGCTGCCTCCACTCATCAAGTAAAGAGGTGTTGAATGTGTCTGGGTAGAATATCTAAGGGCCTGATGAGGGAGGAGGAGAAGAGGAGGAACAAGAAAGGGCCTTCCATTCTGAAAGGCTTTCCAATCTGACAAGGAGTGAGAAAAATAAGAAGAGTAATTGAAACCATCCTAAATCAATAAGGTGGGTGTAATGTATTGGGATTTTACTTGAACTGTTTCACGTGTCTGATTGAATGCTGCTTAAAGTTGCTCAATTGGTGTGTCTGTGTAACAGTCACTGACTAAGCCAGTCTCCAAGAAGATCATTGGATGACTTGGGGCGGGAATGGGTTCCTTTAAACCTATTGGCCGCCGCCTAGTGGCCAACCGTATAAATAGCTGCGCAGAAGCCTCTGTTTCAGTTCTGTTCCTGTTTGCCTCAATAAAGCAATGTTCCTGTTTGCAACCTCTCATCTCACTTATTGCCAACAAAGAACTCACTAGACAACAGTGGGATGGTGGTATCCTCCCAGGGGAATAGTCCCCTTCAAATTTGACAAGGTTTCTTCATGATAGAGAGCTGGTCATGATCTCTGGAAATCATCTCCAGGGATACCCCTAAAAGTCAAGAGTGCGAAGTGCAAATTCTGAATGGACACACTGTTTGATTGCGCCTTACCAAAAGTAAGATAGGCAATTATCAATCCAAACCCAGGATTTTTTTTAAAAAAAGTCGTGATAGACAATCAATCAATCAATCAATCAGAATAGAGCTGGAAAGGACCTAGTCCAACCCCCTGCTCAAGCAGGAGACCCTATACCAGACATGTCAAACTCGCGACATCACGTGACGTCGTGCGACGTATCGGAACTTTTTCCCATTGCCGGCAATGGGATGGGCGCAATTTCTCTGTGACGCTCTGGTCCGCGGGCCAGCAGTTTGACACCCCTGCCCTATACCATTTCAGATAAGCGCCTGTCCAGTCTCTTCTTAAAAACCTCCAGTGATGAAGCACCTACACAACCTCTGAAGGCAAGCTGTTCCACCTGGTTAAGTCATTAAAATAGCCACAGAGAGAGAGAGAAACTGGAAAAGTCAAATCAAGCATGACGTACAGGAAAAAAAGATGGACTTCAATCACATGGTTCTGGATGACTTATTCGAGTCCTCAGTGGAACATCCCTGAAAATAACATTTAGATTTTGCTTTTATAAACCTAACTGCTCAGGTTTTGTAACACCCTAAACCCGACTGCCCAAGCCAAATTCTACCAGGGTTGCAATCAGGAATAAGGATAATTCTTGTAATGCACAATAACCCTTTTCTACTTAGTACCCTGGGAAGCAAATGCCGCAAGGAAACATCCAACACAATAAGTCCCACAATAAGTGACCCTTGGCGGTTTCCCTAAGTCCAGCTTAAATGGTGAACAGGATGTCTGGCTTCACTTTATCTGTATGTATGCTTCTTAGTTGTCCCACCATTTGCCAGTTAACTGAAATTGCCCTTCATAGCAAAGGGCAAGTAAAGGTGCAATTTTTTAAAAAACCTGAAAAAGTTCTAATTTCAGTTCCCTGGCATTGAATCATGTGTAAATATGAAGGATTGTAAACTCTTTAGATTTTCCACGGTTGTCCTATACTTAACAGTACCTAGATGGCCTCTCTAACCCTTGGGCCAACCGCAGCACAAACATGTTCCTGATGAAATTTCTCTTTGATGTCAATCCTCAAGACGCCACCTTCATCTCATCCCCAACCCTTCCCCAAGGCAGCTCAAAGTCATCCTTAGCTGCTCCAGTGTTAATATAGTGTTTCCCCCTTTAAACTGACCAACCTCGGCAGTTTTGCCACAGGCACAACTTGACGCAATTTGCTTGGTCTGCCCCTTAGATACCATGTTACAGAACCCTTCTGTCTTTTCTCCTGTACTCAGGACTTCTCCAGACCAATCCCTGGTTTGAAGACCTGGATCAGCATGAAAAGCCACTCACTACAGGGACATTCAGGGAAGGGGTTATAGCACAAAGACTCAGGTTTCTCTCTGCTCTTCCCACATCTGTCAGCTGATGTCAGGTTGCTTTTGAACACGGTTGGGAAGCTCTCATGGAACAACATTACACTTCTGTCCAAAAAGAGCTTGCTAATCTTTTGTTTGGCACAAATGTTTTGTGTGGGTGCATTCTCAGAAAGCCCAGTGATCAGCTGGTATTTCAGTTAACTGCAGCACAAAACATGCCCTGGCCACATTCGTTTTTTCTGATGTGCCCTCAGGACACAGCCTTCCTCTCATCTCCAGCCCAAAGATCCGAAAGGCTTCACTCATCTTTAAGTTGTGCCAGTGTTAAAGCAATATGTTCTTCCTTTAGTCCAAATAACAACAACAACAACAACAACAACAACAACAACAACAATAATAATAATAATAATAATAATAATAATAATAATAATAATAATAATAAAAAAGTTGGAAGGGACCTTGAAAGCCATCTAGTCCAACCCCCTGCTCAGGCAGGAAACCCTATACCATTTCAGACAAATTGCTATCCAGTCTCTTCTTAAAAACTTCCAGTGTTGGAGCATTCACAGCTTCTGGAGGGAGGTTGTTCCACTGGTTAATTGTTCTAACTCTCAGGAAATTTCTCCTTAGTTCTAGGTTGCTTCTCTCTTTGGTTAGTTTCCATCTGTTGCTTCTTGTCCTGCCTTCAGGTGCTTTGGAGAATAGCTTGACTCCCTCCTCTTTGTGACAGCCCCTGAGATATTGGAACACTGCTATCATGTCACCTCTAGTCCTTCTCTTCATTAAACTACACATACCCGATTCCAGCAACTTTTCCTTATATGTTTTAGCCTCCAGTCCCCTAATCATCTTTGTTGCTCTTCTCTGTACTCTTTCCAGAGTCTCGACATCTTTTTTCCATCGTGGTGACCAAAACTGGATGCAGCATTCCAAGTATGGCCTTACCAAGGCATTGAAAAGTGGTATTAACTCTTCACGTGATCTTGATTCTATCCCTCTGTCCAAGGTCATTCTCAAGATGGGCAAAATGTGTGGTTGGGAGAGAGAGAAGAGGGGGTCAACCTATTTTCCAAAGCACCTTAAGGCCAGACAAGGAACAATGGATGGAAACTGACCAAGGAGAGATTCAATCTAGAAATAAGGAGAAATCTTTTGACTGTGAGAACAATCAACCAATGGAACAGCTTGCCATCCAATATTGTTGGTGCTTCATCACTGGAAGCTCTCAAGAAGAGATTGGACAGAAATGGTAAGGGGTCTTCTGCTTAAGCAGGGGGTTAGACTAGATGATCTATAAGATCCTTTCCAACTTTGTTATTCTATTCTATTCTAGATTGAATAGCTAAATATTAAGGGTCCTCGATGATCTCTGAGCTTGGTTGCTTTCTTGCAGACATTTCATTACCTAAACTAGGGTAATGATTTCAACCCTGAGCTACAAATATTCTCCTTTATTGGTAGCTAAATATTCCTCTGTGGAACAGATCCCTGAAAGTTCAAAAAAATGGCAAAAAGGCAAGCTATTTAGTTATTTGCCATATGGCAAAAGGAGAAAGTAATTTGGAACAACAGTCTGTCTCCCTGCCAAGTTGTGTGGGCATAGATTTCCAATATATACACGCAGATATACAAGCACACGCATATATTCCAACGTGTATTTACATGGGAAAGGATACAAGTCTAGGCCCAGCTGGGAACCTCCTTGCCCTCCATTTAGGACCAGTACTATGATCGCTGATGGCCAACCACCATCCAAATTTACTTCTATGTTCTTGAACATTTAAACTGAATCTCCTCAGTACTAACGGTAGCATGATTGCTGCTGATGAAGTAGGCATCCCACCCAAGAACATCTCTCCCCCCCCGACTCAACTTGGCACCTGCCAAACTGGTACAAGGGAATTCCGTCAGGCAATAAAGCTTCTGCCCCTTTTTGCTGGGCATTTGAAAGTAGCCCATTGCTGCCTGACGCCCAGATGCTACGTGATTCCTCAGAACATTCAATCCTTTGACCTATGAACACCAAATCCTTGTCCGTGTATGATATGAGTTAGTAAAGGAGAAGGTAAGGTTACTTGGTGGGTGCTTCAGTAACGTGCCTTGCTTTGACCTTAGGTTGACCCCCAGCCACATCCAAACCTGGCTAGCAGTTAGCACAGCTTCTATATGTCACTATATCTTCTGGGACCATAAGAGGTCAGATCTCCTTCTACACCAGCCTTTTTCAGCTGGGTTCCCTGGCCCATAATTCTCTTCAGACACAAAAGAGACACAAGATTGGGGAAGGGGCAGCATATAAGCACCGCAGCAGGCCAAGCTGAAATCCTCAGCAGTGACAGAAAAACAGAGTGGGAAGGGACTTTGGAGGTCTTCTAGTCCAACCCCCTGCTCAAACAGGAAACCCTATATTATTTCCGACAAATGGTTGCCCGATCTCTTCTTTAAAACTTCCAGTTTTGGACCACCCACAACTTCTGGAGGCAACCCCATTGATTAATTGTTCTGTCAGGAAATTTCTCCATAGTTCTAGGTTGCTTTTTGTTCTGCCTTCAGGTGCTTTGGAGAATAGCTTGACCCCCTCTTCTTTGCGGCAGCCCCTTAAACATTGTAACACTGCTATCATGTCACCCCTAGTCCTTCTTTTCATTAAAATAGATATACCCAATTCTTGCAACCATTCTTCATAGGTTTTAGTCTCCAGCCCTCTAATCATCTTTGTTTGCTCTTCTCTGTACATTTTTTAGTCTTTTTTATATTGTGGCAACCAAAACTGGATCCAATATGACAATATCTCAAGATATTATAAAGTAATACTAACACTTTATGACCTCTGGCAAAGGATATTTTCTCCATCCCTTTTTAAAAGAAAGGTAACCTGCTTTTGGAGGCAACCAAAGCCTTAAAAATGTGTAGAAACTTTAGTTAAAATGACTTAAAGATACCTTTCTTCCCTCTCTTGGATGCATGCCTATCCATTAAAAAAATAAGATCACACTGAAACATGCCAAATTAAAACGCATATGCAGACACAATAAATTGCATGAATAACCAGAACAAAATACAACAAATGGAATTAATCAGAGGCCCACATATTGCTAGAAGAAAAACTGGGATCTAAGAACCCAGAAGAACTCTTAAAACCAAGCTGGGCCACTATAACTAATGTACGCAAAGAAACAAAACAATTTTTTTTCTTTATAATGTCCTCAAAGGGCGCTACCCAACCAAAATTATAATCAATGCATTAAAATAAAAGTGAGAATTACACACACACACACACACACACACTATGAAATCAACACACCACTTAAACAAAGATAAATGCAAACACATGCAAACCCTTAGACCTACTTTAGGACCTCCTATCCTATCAACTGTTTTGTTTCTTTTAAAAAAAACAATTCTTAAAATCAATTCATTAACCCAATGTTTGGTAGAATATATATGCATATATATACTGTATATAACATACAGCTTGTAGCATAGACCATACAGCACACAGCACCTAGCATATAGCATACACACATACATACATACATACATACATACTATATACTGCTATGTGCTCCATACTTATCCTACATGATATTTATTTATTTATTTATTTATTTATTTATTTATTTATTTATTTTATTAAATTTATATACCGCCCTATTCCCGGAGGACTCAGGGCGGTGTACAGGGAAGATTAAAACAAACATACAAAAATTAAAATCAGATTAAAACAATTAATTAAATAAAGTCCCCAAAATTTAAAACTAAAGCCTAATAAAAATTAAAACCCCTCAGCCTGGGCCAGACAGCTCAAAGAGCCAAGTTTTCAGGTCCCTGCGGAATGAGCGAAGGTCGGGGGCAGTCCTAAGTTCCATGGGGAGCTGGTTCCATAGGGCCGGCGCGCCCACAGAGAACGTTCTTCCCCTGGGAATAACCTGCCGGCATTCCCTAACCGGTGGTATCCTGAGAAGGCCCTCCCTGTGGGAGCGCATGGGACGAAGGGAGCTTGATGCCGGCAGCAGGTGTTCCCTCAGATAACCCAGACCCAAGCCATTTAGGGCTTTATAGGTCATCACCAGCACCTTGAATCATATATATATATTATGTATATATGCATGTGTATACACACACACACACATACAGAGAGAGAGAGAGAGAGAGAGAGAGAGAAAGATTTGTATTATGTTCATACTTGGTTTTAATTGGTTTTATGATTGTTCACCACCCAGTCATTTACTTGAATTGGGTGGCTATATAAGTGGAATGAATGAATGAATGAATGAATGAATGAATGAATGAATGAATGGGCTTATCCACCGTGCGTCTTTTTGGGCTCTGAGAATCAGGATATCAAGGAGGCCTTCTTTGATCTGCTCAGCAATGCTTGTGTTATGGTTATACGTCCAAGGGTTTGTGCAGGAGCAAGCAAATGCTTACGACTGAATTTCATTCTGTTGAGAAATGCTTAGAGGATGAGGACTTTGATGGATGAACCTTAGAAGGGGGAGGACAAAATAAACCCAGCTGAAATAATAGGAATGCTATAGATATAGTGAATTGGGGGGGGGGGGGTTTAAGCCAAAATGGCCAGCTCCATTTCAGAATCCAATCTGTGAGCTCCATGTGACCTCATGTGTATTCCTAGAGAAATACACCCCCATGAAGAATATCCAGACTCAGTTTATCCTATTCTATCCTACCAGCTCTTAAAACCTTTGCAATACAGAGAATAGTCATCTGTTTATATAACTAATGATCTCCATTCAAGCTAGAAAGAGTTGCTCACTTACTGCTTTTCCATCCTGACTCCATGATGCGGAGCAAGAAGCCATTGGCCACAGCAAGCCAAGATTTGATTTGAAACATCAAATAATTAAATGAATGGCCTGACTTTGAGAGAGCTTCCTGAACCAGTTTTTCCCTTGCTACATTTTCTGAAAAAGAAAAATTCATTTAGAATTACAAGAAGTTGTCAGAACGTTTAGAACAGGAATCAGATGTTAACCAGATTTATGTATACTTCTATGAACAACTGCCTCCATGGGCAGAAAATGTAATGAAAGAGAAAATAAATTTTCATCTATTTATAAGGAGAAAAATAAACAGAAACCTGCTGGGGTAAATGCTCAAAATCACAACCTCTGAACCCTAATAACAAAGGGCAGAAGGATTTTGCAACCTTGTACCGTCATCACATAAAACAAGTGTGCTATATGGTTTTATATTTAGTATGACTTCCTTTTATTTCAGAAAAGAGTAGATCATACATCAGAAAAGTTTGTGGTTCACATTCTGAAATCACTAATAATACGAATGCTCCAGCAGGAACCATCACCAAGCCACATCAGCTAGAATTCTGACAAAACCAGACCAAATGAATAAAAAGCACAGAGGAAAGCCAACAGTCTAATTGCAAACAGAGCCACAACCTCTAAGAATAACCAAATCTTTGTTGCCGAGTTTCAGCTCATTGCGCTTGTGTCAGAAATAAATCAGCTTAAGCAGAATTGATTGTTCCAGAATGGGGCAGAAGAAACTCAATGTAGGAGAGCTGTTGGATAAAACCAGTTGATGGCAAAGAATGTCTCCAGCTTAAACAATCTGAAGGAAGACACAAGGACTTCTGCAATTGAACTACCTGCATATATTTTTTTTTTAAAAAATGTAGTAATTTTCAAGGAGAGAGGATCAAATCAGAAAGGCTGAACTGGTCTGGGGAGTGGGAGGGTTTTTCCCCCCCTCATTTTCCTTACTTGAACTTTCACCTCAGACTAGCATTTGACTCATACAATAAACAGAATTAGGGGGATCAAGGTTCAATACTATGGCAAAAAAATTATAATTATACTTTAAGTCAAAGGTGAACAAGCTTTTCTTTCAGGCAGAAGGCTGTGATCCCAAAAATAAGTGAAGGCATGATGTAGGTGAGCAAGAAGCAAAACTAACTCTGATTTTTTTAATTTAAAGAGTTATATAACACTAGTCCAATTACAATTTAATTTGAGACCTCCCTACAATTTAATACCTCCATGCATATAATATTGGTATCTATGTTTGTATGTGCACAAACACACACACACACACACACACACACACACACACACATCAGACAAATCTTATTGCATTCTTTGACCAAGTGACAAAATTAGTGGACCAGAGGAATGCTGTGGATATAATTTATTTTGGACTTCAGTAAGGCATTTGATAAAGTAGATCACAACCTACTACTTGATAAGATAGAAAAATGTGGGTTAGACAGCATCACCACGAGATCAGCGTGTGGTCCTCAATGGAACTGCATCTACATGGAGGGAAGTGTGTAGTGGGGTGCCCCGGGGCTCTGTTCTAGGCCCAGTGCTCTTCAACATCTTCATCAACAATTTGGATGAGGGGATAGATGGGGAACTCATCAAATTTGCAGATGACACCAAGCTGGCAGGAATAGCCAACACTCCAGAAGACAGGCTTAAGATACAGGAGGATCTGGACAGACTTGAACACTAGGCGCTATCTAACAAAATGAAATTCAATGGAGAAAAAAAGTAAGGTTCTACACTTAGGCAAGAAAAACCAAATGCACAGGTATAGTATAGGTGGTACTTTGCTCAATAGTAGTAACTGTGAGAGGGATCTCGGAGTCCTAGTGGACAATCATTTAAATATGAGCCAGCAGTGTGCTGCAGCTGCCAAAAAAGCCAACACAGTGCTAGGCTGCATTAACAGAGGGATAGAATCAAGATCACGTGAAGTACTAATACCACTTTACAATGCTTTGGTAAGGCCACACCTGGAATACTGCATCCAGTTTTGGTCACCACGATGTAAAAAAGATTGTTGAGACTCTAGAAAGAGTGCAGAGAAGAGCAACAAAGATGATCAGGGGACTGGAGGCTAAAACATATAAGGAACGGTTGCTGGAATTGGGTATGTCTGGTTTAATGAAGAGAAGGACGAGTGGGGACATGATAGCAGTTTTCCAATTTCTCAGGGGCTGCCACGAAGAAGAGGGAGTCAAGCTATTCTCCAAAGAGCCTGAAGGCAGGACAAGAAGCAACGGATGGAAACTAGTCAAGGAGAGAAGCAACCTAGAACTAAGGAGAAACTTCCTAACTGTTAGAACAATTAACCAGTGGAACAACCTGCCTCCAGAAGTGGTGAATGCTCCAACACTGGAAGTTTTTAAGAGGAGACTGGACAACCATTTGTCTGAAATGGTAAAGGGTTGGAAGAGATGATCTCCAAGGTCCCTTCCATCATCATCATCATCATCATCATCATCATCATTATTATTATTATTATTATTATTATTATTATTATTATTATTATTATTATTATTATTATTCCACACACACTCTCATAGTTATGCTTTTTTCTGATCCTTTTTCCAAAAGAGGTATTATTTGTGTTCCTTTTTTTGTTTCTGGTACTGTGCCAGTCCTCCATCAGTTATCAAATGCAATAATTAATACCACTGAGATCTGACCAGCTGTCCTTTTCCGGATCCCTCTGATAGATGCCATCATGCACTGCTCACTTGAATTCAGTGAAATATTCCAAGTATCTTTCTAATGTGTTCCTTTGATATCCCAGATTTCAACCTCCCCCAAGATTGCCCTCTTCAGCTGTGATGGATTACAGTTCTCATCAGCCCCAGGTAGAATGTCCTCTCATTTACCTTGACAAGCGAACAGATTGAAGGATAGGCACTGGAGAACATGAAGAGAACAAGAAGCAAATCCAATTAGGACTAGGAAAAAATGTAATTGAAATTTGGAAAAGCAAAAGGCTTATCCAACTCGTCAAAGGTCGACCTCATATTCATATTCAACTTTCCTTCTTTAATCAAGCTATCTTGGTCAATTTGTCTTGCAAATAGGTGTGTGATGAAAGTCGCATAGAGAAGAAGCATTGAAACACTCTCTCCTAAATGAAAAGCTGCCAATTATTGAACATGGTATTTTATTTGAGGTGGGAGGGTCATTTTTTATGTTTGACAATCTACCCAAACCCTCTTGCTGATAAAACAAAATAAAATTATATATATTGGATTGCTAACAAAGAATTAAAGTTATGTTAGCAATCCAAAAAATTTACACAAATATGAGTTGTCACAGTTGCGACTACAGCTTGTGGATGGCCTTAGGTTAGGCTGAAACAGGCAATAAGGTTTGGCCTGTATTTGGGCCTGGCAAGGTATTCTAAAAATACTTAACAAATACTATATATATATATATACATACATATATATATATATATATATATATATATATATATATATATATACACACACACACACACACACACACACATATATATATGTGTGTGTGTGTGTGTGTGTGTGTGTAAAAAAATTTGAATTACTAACAAAGAGTTAAAAAAAGAATTTACACAAATATGAGCTGTCACTGTTGTGACTACAACCTGTGGATGGCCTTGGATTAGGCTGAAACAGGAAATAAGATTTGCCCCGTGTTTGGGGCCTAGCAAGGTATTCTAAATACTTAACAAACACTTAACATATATATACTGTATATATATATCAGCCTCCCTTTAATTCTTTGTTAGCAATCCAAAAAATTTACACACACACACACACACACACACATATATAATGTGTCACATTTATACAGCCACCCCTCTCACAATCAAGTAAAAAATAAGTAAAATCAGAAACCATTTAAAGCAATTATACCCCACTAAAATGGTTTAAGAGGGCAGATTATAATCATGTGTCTTGAACCCTTCTAAAATTCGAGAGAGGGAGCACCAACTGTAACATTATACTTTGGGAGCAACCCAGGAGAAAGCCCTCCTTCTCAGCTTTCAAATATTACTTCTCTTCCTCATGACAGCAATGCTATTCAGAAGGGGGGAAAAATGGATTGACTAGGGTGACACATTGCTAGACCAGATACTTCCCACATAGACGAGAGTTTCTCAGTAGAAGAGAAATTTTTCATCTGTTGTGTTGAGGGACACATTTTACGTCTAGCCATCATTAATTTATTGTCTGTCCGGCTTAGGCCTAATACGTTGCAAGGAGTCAACTACTAGCGATTATACATAGCGGTTTCTGGTTTGTCAGGTTGAGTAAATTGGCTTATTCCAGTTGGTCCAGGGCAGGGGTCAGCAACCTGAAACAGTGAAAGAGCCACTCGGAACCGGTTCCCTCACAAAAGGAAAAACTGGGAGCCGCAAAAAATGTGTGCGCATGGACGTACATGCGCACATGTGCAGAACAGGGTTTGACTGAAGAGTGGAGCCAAGGTGAGATATGCACCTACCCTGCATATTTGAATTGATTGGTTGAACTTTTTTACTCCCACTTTTTTTTGGGGGGGGGCTGCACATGGCAGAGGACTGGGAGCCACAGGAGACGGCTGAAAGAGCCACATGCGGCTCCGGAGCCGTGGGTTACAGACCTGTGGTCCAGGGTAATGGGAAAATGGAGGCATTACCTTGGTCAATTTCTTAGCTTGGAATAATGGTCTATTTTTCAGGCACGAAGAGGGGATGCAAGAAATGGAAGGGGAAAAGCCCATTTTATACGTGGAAATTGTGGGTTTCGAAGCAAATATCCAAAAGTGTGCTGGAAGACACTTCCAGGAGCTTTTGTTATATTTGGGGAAATTAACAAAGCTCCTTGTTAAAACAAAAGAAGTTTGATAAAGTTAACATTTCTACTTCTAATTTCTGTGGTCCAATCCACAGATAGGGCTGACCTGAATCCACTAGGCTATTTAATGATCATAATGGTGCCACTGTGAGCAAGAGGAAGACAGAAGCCCATCTGTATGGGGCTCAGGGTCAAGTTATGCAATGGACCAGCATGGGAAAACCGTGAATTTTATGCGCTGCACAGAGAGGGTGTTGAGTTCCCTAAGGCTAATAACAAGCCCAGCTGCTGCATCCCGCGTGGCTCCAGTTACCCCTGCAACCTTTTGGGATTGGCAAAGTCAGCGGCCTCAGGAGAGAATGGAAAGGAGTGGGAGCCATGGAGAAAAGATGGGAGGATTGGAGAAACGGGGTTCTGGAAAAGAATTGGGATGTTCGGGACTCTGAAGAGTTGAGAATGGGAGTATTGGTATAGAAGACTTCATCCTTATGGCAAATCCACTTACGTTGATAGTTATGATTTTCTCTATTGAAATAGTAAGGAATGGAGAAGAAAATAGAAATGAGGTACAAGGGAAGATTTTTTCCATTTCTGCTTCCCACCAGGTTCTCTTTGGGAATTACAGACATCTATTCCTAAATCTATTTCTCAAATCCAAATCTGTTTTCTCAATATTTTCACATATGGTGTTAAAAGTGAGTTTAGGCATCTATTGCTCCTTTTTCCCCCTCATATATGATGCTAACAGGAGACAGAAATCAGAACCACATTCTGGCTGACACAGGCATCATGTTTTTATTATACATATAAGTGAGATTCAAACAAAGGGAGAACTTTATGCAGGCTTAATAAGCCCCGGCCAGCAGTTACCTTAGGTCATCCCTGATTATTCAGCTGGTGGATGCATATCAGAAAGTGCATGGGGCTCAGACTGGGTTAATGACCTGGGTTCCCCATCATGTCCTTGTTTCAACTTGCAGTGCCAGGAGCTGCAGCTGGTGAGGTCAGTTACCCCATCCCATCTTCGACTTATCACCCTTCTCTAGAACTTCTCCACAGAGGGATGGGGTTACGTCAGGCCATACTGCCAGGCCCACCAACCCAACCCAAGACGAGCAGAGTCTGTAAATGGTGGGCCTGGAAACTCCCTGTCACTGAAGCCCTCTTCTGCTCCTGAAGGACATTCTCTGAGAAGATCAGGATAGAATCTTCATTTCCCAATGTTAAAAATCCGAGGAAGGCAGAGATCTGGACTTTTTGTACACAGGATCCCCAAATCCTGAAGACCACTGGATTTTTTTGCCAAATTTTTCATTATCACTTGCTTAGCAGAAGCAACAACAAGTAGGAGGGGACCTCCTTTTCATTGAATTAACATCTTTGACAAGGTTATATTTGAAATGGTGTGAGAAGTGTTCTGTATTTTTCTTCCAGCCTTTCACCTCTGCCCTTTCCACAAATTTCAGTTTATTCTCAGTCCTATCTCTGTGGCCTCTCACAAAACATAGGTCAGGGCTTTTCAACCTTTTCACCCATTGCACCACTTTCAGGATATGGCAACATCCGAGTACCATCAGTCACCTAGCAAGGTGTCAAAAACTTGATGACCCCCCCCCCACAAAAAAGGAAAAAAAGTAATGAAGTACAGGTAGTCCTCGACTTACAACAGTCTGCTAAGTGACTGTTCAAAGTTACAATGGCACTGAAAAAAGTGCTCCCGAAGCCACAGCCGAACAAGACACCAGCCTGCCTGCCCGGCGGCGCTCTTCCTCCTGTCCAAGGTTTTCATTGTTGTGAGCATTTCTGTTGAGGATTGGCAGCGGGGGTGGGGTGGGGGTTTTTGGTTTTTATTTTCCCCCCCGCTGGGTGGTTGCAGCAGATTTTGGTCACTTCACATGACCCTGGGACACTGTGACCGTCATAAATATGAATCAGTTGCCAAGCATCTGAATGTAAATCACAAGACCCCGGAGATGCTGCAACATTCCAATTGATCGGTGCTTCTTCTGGGCTCAGCAGACATGCCTGGATGCCAGGATCAGCTGGAGCCTGGCGCTGATCCTGGTGCTTCCACTGAGCCCTGACAGCCCTGCAACTCCCGCTATTTCTCGCTCAGGCTTGTGCAGTGCTGCCACCAGTTCAGCTCATTCCCCTCCCCCACTACCACTTTTCTAGGATGCTCACATACCACCTGCCAAGTGCCAATGTACCACAGGTGGTACCCGTACCACTGGTTGAAAAGCCCTGACATAGGTCACTTGATAGTGATTATAATAGTACTTAGCAACATTTTTCATTAGAATTCCAAAACAGAGAGGAATAAAATAAATCCAAACCTTAAAGCCACACATAATTACAATAATTAAACCATAAGTCAGAATCAGGGCAATAATGATCATATGGATGAATAGCATCTTTTTTTATAGATAAGGCACTCGTCCCTGACTTCTCCTGAAAGAGGAATCCAGAAACCGTGGATCAAAAGGTGGTTATTTGCTACAGGGTGTACGTGTCACCAATTGATTTTATAAATGCTCCGGCCAAGTGAAAACATTGTCAACACGTTATGGCTTTTGCTTAGTACTTTGCTGTTGTACACTTTCTCAGGCTTTGCCAGCATGGGAAAAGCAAGAATGCTGTCAGCTCTCAGCTTTGCTTATCTAACACATGAAAGTCTACATTTGTCAGTTATGATACCACAAAGTTTGTAAAGCCTGAGTAAAATTAATTTAAAAAATAAGTGGTGTTATTTAGTTCTTGTCCAGCCTAATACCAATGGGTTCGTTTGATTTATCTCCAGGAGGCCCATACAAATTCATTTACCTTTTTAGGGATCAGGGAACCACAAAGTTTGAGAATCACTGCAATACACATGGTTTAACAAATAGTAGTTTAACATAACTGATGAAATAGGACAGGTTTCTGCTTCTAGACGGGAATTTCACCAATATATGGCTTGGGAGTACAATAATTATAAAACTATACCACTGAGCTCCCATTTTGTATCAGGCCCCAAACTCAATATTGTAGTGAAAAGCAAAAAATAAAACAAATCTAAACAGATTCCATCTATCTACAGTCTGCCCAGTACAACTGCAGATAAGATGGTGAAGAATCAGGATGGACTTCATAGATTAGAATTGAAAGGGGCCTTGGAGGTCTTCTAGTCCAACCCGCTGCTCAAATCAGCTGGAATTTTGAGAACTGCAGTCCCAGCACTCAAGGAGAAAGACTGAAGTAGGGAATAAGGCGAAAGATATGGCATCAGTTACAAACTTCCTTCTTTTGCTGGATTAAGAAATTCATTTGCACACTGATATCCAGTAGCTGCCTAGTGCTTCATATCGCCAGACCATCTCTTCAACAGCTTGAAGGACCTTGAGGGCGGAGCAAAATCTCACGAGAGCTGCATAATGTGTGGAATGGATAGAGCTGGAGTAGGTCCAGGCAGATCTGGAATCACAGCCTTGCTCAGTTTTGAAATTCAATGTGATCACACCTCTCAGCCTAGATAGCAACATGCTGTACTTGTAAGGTTTAAATGGGATAAGCTTTATCAGTTCATTAGAAGTGTGAGATACAACTGTTAATGTTTTCTAAGACAAAGAGAGAGCAAGATATCTTTGTTAATAAATTGGGTTGTTTTTTTAAAAAAAAATAAAACTGAGAATCAAAACATGCATGTCTGCCATATATAATAATAATAATAATAATAATAATAATAATAATAATAATAATAATAATAATAATAATAATAATAATAATAATAATAATAATAATAATAATAATTTTATTTGTATACCGCCCTTCTCCCGAAGGACTCAGGGCGGTGAACAGGGCAAGCATATAAAAGTACAAAGATACAAAAGTTAAAAAGAATTAAACACAGTGCCCAAGTTAAAACAATAAGTAAATATAATAAAAACAACAATAAAATCCCCACCCATCCCCCATCAGGCCAGGCTGGCTTGTTCGAACAAATAAGTCTTCAGATCGCGTCGGAAGGAGTGAAGGTCGGGCGCCATCCGGAGCTCAACCGGCAGCCGATTCCATAAATCCGGGGCGCCCACAGAGGACCTCCCCCTGGGGGCCACCAGACGACATTCTCTGACCGGTGGCACCCTGAGGAGGCCCTCTCTGTGGGAACGCACAGGGCGGAGGGAAGTTGATGCCAGCAGCTTGGTCCCAGACACAGGACAACAACCTAAGGTACTCCGGACCCATGCCATGTAGGGCCTTGAAAACCATTACCAGAACCTTGAATCTCACTCGGAAGACAACTGGGAGCCAATGCAGCTCACGGAGCAGAGGTGTAACATGGGAGTATCGGGAGACTCCCAACACAACTCTCGCGGCTGCATTCTGTACCAGTTGGAGCCTCCGAGTGGTCCTCAAGGGCAGCCCCATGTAGAGAGCGTTGCAGTAGTCTAAACGAGAGGTCACGAGCGCATGAGTGACCATACGCAGGGCATCCCGGTCTAGATACTGAAAAAAAGCCTGCCCCCAAATATCTGAATATAAGAGCTGAACATGAGGTTTAGAGATCTACCAATTTAAATCTTCAGTGTCTTCACATTTGTGTAAATGCCAAAAGACTGGTTGTGCATCATCAAACTTGCTGGCTCATTTCTATCATGTCTTGATGACCAGAATCTCCTGGTTCTTCTTCTGTAGGATCTCAAAACCTTCAGGATAAGGTGGGAGAACTTCATCCAATACTTCATATTCAAGAAGACACAAACCTGGGACTCAGACAACACTGAAAGGCACACACAGTTCACACAGAGCTCTAGCTTTTCTTCTTCATAAGCCAACACTTCCATTAAGACCTGGTTGTGTCTCACCACTAGTGACTTTCATCAGATGATGTCCATATGGTGTGATCAAAATGTGTGTGTGTGTGTGTGTATATATATGTTAAATGTTTGTTAAGCATTCAGAATACACTTGCTTGGTCCCAGACACGGGACAAATCTTATTTCCTGTTTCAGCCTAGCCCAAGGCCATCTACAGGCAGTAGCCACAGCAGTGGCAGCTCATATTTGTGTAAATTTTTTTGGCTTGCTAACAAAGAATAAAGGGAGACCGATATGATCATTTCAAACTTATTTGTTCTCATCAGTCAGCCATACCCTTCTGAGATTCGAACCTGGGCCGACTGCATCTTAAGCAATTGTTTTAAGCAGTTGTCCTGTGTCTGGGACCAAGCAAGTATATTCTGAATGCTTAACAAACATTTAACACATATCTCCCTTGCTTCTCAGCTAACAAAGAGAGAGAGAGAGAGCCTGTGGCCTAGGGGTTAAAATAACTGCTTAAGATGCAGTCAGCCCAGGTTTGAATCTCAGAAGGGTATGGCTGACTGATGAGAACAAATAAGTTTGAAATGATCATATCGGTCTCCCTTTATTCTTTGTTAGCAAGCCAAAAAAATCTACACACACACACACACAAACACACACACACACACACACACACATATATATAATTTAAGGTCAGAGATTCAAGTTTTATTAGATGACTATTTCAAGTCTCATAGCCTGTCCAGAGATCTGCTTTGAACAAAATCATAAGGATGAACATCAGTGTTGGTGGGAGGCAGCCAGTGCACAGGTAAAATCACTATGCTAATTTGAGGAGGTGGAGTGGAGAAAAGTAATTTAAAACAACTTTTTTCTGTGCCTGGAAGAGAGTGTGAAGTTAGATCTACCTGCCAGGAGGCAGTTGAAGACATAGACCACCAGCCAAAAGCAAAGGTAAAAATGTCCAAGGAGAGGAAGGTAGTGTCAAAAAACTCAAGATGATAGCTGTGACCAGGAGATTGAAGCTTTGCACCTTTTTAACGTATGTCTTGTACAAAAAAAGTGGTGCAGGTAAAAAGGAAGAGGGTCTTCAATATCATGGTCACTGATTTGACTTTTTGGAACCTCCCACCTTCATGGCGGTGTGGTGGCTAAGTGGTTAAGATGTTAGACATGTACAGTAGGCTGGAAATCCAACAACCCAGGTTCAAAACCCAGGCTTCACACGACAGGGTGGCTCGCGTCCTTGCCCCAGCTCCTGCCAACCTAGCAGTTTGAAAGCATGCAAATACGAGTAGATAAATAGGTACCACTTCAGTGGGAAGGTAGCAGCGTTCTGTGACATCATGTTGGCCACATGACACGGAAATGCCTTTGGACAGTGTTGGCTCAATGGATTTGAAATGGAGATGAGCACCACCCCCTAGAGTCGGCAATGGCTAGCAGAGTAAAATCTGCAGGGACTCCCTTCACCTTCATATGGATATCCCTCAACAGTTAGGGTCCTAGAGACGACAGCATAGAGTCAATGGCAGCATGTGGGCATCTTCCTTGAAAGTAACAATTTAATTGTCAGTTACAAATTACATCACTTGCAATGTTTCATCCTCATAACCACCTTGTTAGGTAATTTAGGCTAAGAAATAATGCTCACCTAAGAAGCTTCACAGCTCAGCAAAGCTTTGAACCAAAGTGACCTGATGGTTAGTTTAATATCTCAGCTGTTGTTCCCCCGGATGTGATGGACTACAACTTACAAAATTTCCATGTAGACCAGACAGTATTACGTCAAGTGAGAGGGCTGCCTGAAACAAATTATTTTGGCTTTCATAAAGGGACAGCAAGTGGTTAGTTGCTTAATTTATTGCATGTTTGATTCCCAGGCTGGGAAGAGAAATGCATTTGGGAATCTTCTGCCTGAGGTACCATGACACTATATCAGTGCAGGACTGGCATTTGCTGCCAAAGCAAGCTCAATACTGCTGTTGACCAATTGTAATGGCATGTGGGAATGACTTTGAGAGCCAGGGGGAAGAAGCCACAACCGAGGAAAGTGTTGGGTAAAAGACAGCTTAACCCACAAAAGGGATGTGGGCACAGCAACTGTCTCAGAAGGGATTCTCCCTAGTTTTTTGTGTTTTTTTTACTGTAAAGGCAGTGGGGGGAGAGATATACTTTCAGACTTCTAAGATTCTGTTTACATAACCTTACAATAAAGTAAAATTAGTTCATCAAGTTGTGCTTCCTGTCTGGACTACATCACAAGCTGACGACAATCTTGCAAGCCTGAAAGTACATTTCTCCCCTTCACCTTGCAGGCCAAGAAACTAAGAAGAGTCCCTTCTCAGATGTTTGCCACACCCACATATTTCTGTGGGCTAAGCTGCCTTTTATCTGACCGTTGCTATGGTTGGGATTCTCTCCCTCCCCCCCCCCCGCTTCTCTCTCTCCCAAGATCATTCCCACATACCATTACCCCAATGGACCCTCCTGGCCATTTTTAGCAAGGATAGAACAGAGGGCAAAAGATGTCCACCCAGGATAGGTTTCCTACAAATCAGATGCCTTCCCAAACAGGTTGGGCTACAATTTTCCGATTTCTTATCCAGAGTGGCCAATAGCCCCGCTCACGGAGAATTCTACAGGAGGTCTTTTTTTTTATTGAAAAGTTTTAAAATACATTTTTGAAACATATACCCCATCTACCCAACCCCCCTCCCCATCCATCCCATCCCAACACACACACACCGACTTCCCAGAGCCGAATACAGGGTATTATATCATACAATCTTACTCTAAAATATTCTAATTACTATAATTATTCTTTAAACCCTATCACACTTTAACTCTCCTTAGCCATAGAAAAGAAACATAATCTAGCCTCTAATTACAATAACTAATAACTATTCAAATGCTAAATGATACTTTGTAGTCCCCTATTTGTTCTGAATAAAATCAATCCATCTTCTCCATTCCACTATATATCTCTGTTGCGAGTGATCTTTCACATATGCCGAGATTTTAGCCATTTCTGCCAAGTTCGAAACTTTCAAAGTCCATTCTTCACTTGTAGGCAGGTCCTCCTTCTTCCAGTATTGCGCTACCAAAAGTCTTGCAGCTGTTATTAAATTCAGCATCAATTTAGTTTCTATAGCAGTACAATCACTGATGATACCCAACAAAAACAATTGTGGTAAAAATCTTATCTTTTTCTTTAAAATTCTACAGGAGGTCTTGTACCCCAGCACCTGCTGGGAAGCCTGATCTAGTCATCATATATCAGGGGAATGGTATTAATTCTGCCTCCCTTTCTTTGCTTTTGGCCTCAAAGCAAACACCATTTTAAAAAATCAGCCCTTGTGTATGGTTATTTTGTCATTCTTAACTCTATTTCTGTCAAAGACGTAACAAGGGAGACAAAGGTTTCTATTCAGTTACTATAAAAAACCTTCCAGAGCCAGTAATTTTATTAACCCCATTTCACAAAGTGATTGTGAGAAGAAGAGAAGGGGGGAAACCTGTTTCTCTTCCACAAGTTCCAAGCAAGAAGGGGAATGTCAAAAAAAAACAACACCTCAAGATGGTGACTGAAGTCTCAGTCTTTGATATATAGCCCCATCTTGACTACCCCTCTGGTTTAAGACTACATCTCTGTAAATCAGATTTCCCAGATTTGATGCCCTGCAAATGTCTGTAACTACCAGCACTAACTGGCATTTACACTTCAACCCAGTATCGCCCTAAGCCATACTGTGCGTACCCTTTCGCTAGGCATCCATCCTTGCGACTGCGTCGCAAGAGCAGTTTGTTTGTTGCTAGAGGCACCCTCTATCTTGTCACGTGTCAATAGGAATTTTGTTGGAAAGCAACCATGAGAGGAGATGAATGGCTTTTGCACAGTACTTTTAAGTTTCCCAAAGGATCAGCCTATTGTGGGGAATGGGGTGGACTTCTGGTTCAGTTTGTCTTTTCTCTGGGGACGCTCCAAAGCCCGGAGCTAGGGCTGAGTGCTGCAGCTACCGCTCTGTTCACTGAATGCATATCTACATTTTCTTCAACTGCTTTTGCACCAATGTGGTCATGAAGCCTGTGTGCCAAGCACCGTGGCACCCCAGCTGCATGCGCAGGGGACAAGGTTCACTGAGGTCTCATACCTCGCCGTCACTCCCTTCCCCCCGCCTTGCCTGAATGACAGGTCCTCTTACCTCCCCACCCACCTTCTCCAGCCACCAGATCCGTCTTGAAGGAGGTGGTGTCCGTGTCTGTCCCCTGCTGGGGCACCGGCTTTTACCCTATATGGGGAGCAGCTGGGAGCTCCTTAGGCCCAAAATAGATGCAGCTGCCTCCTCTGGATTAGAGAGCTCAAGAGGAGACTTTCAGAGGGAAAGGGGAATTAAGATGGGAAGGGGGGGGCTGGGAGGGAGAGGAATGACAGAGAATGGAGAGGTAGGCCGATAAAGGAGACTGAACGGGATTTAGCATGCTTGGACCAAAAGCCAGGTAGATCTCTATGTGGATTATTGCTAAATAAATGCACATGCTTGTTTTTGCGGGGCGTCATCTACTCTAAAATGGAATGCTGAGGTTTAAAGCGGAAAAAAAACACAACCTAATGGGATTTAGGTAGGGCCGTGTGCAGTCAGCATCACCTTGCTAAAGTTACCTTTGGTAATAAATATTGAATGTGATATCCTAAGTATACCTTTATTGGCTTCCTACAAGTTTCTAGCCCTCGTCGATGCACAGATAGGCTTCTAGCAATAGGAACAACTGATTAAGTTTTGAAGTTTTTTGAGGGTGGATAAGCCAGATTTCCAGTCATGACTTTGTCCCTTGTCTCCCTGAATAAAAACAAAATACAGTGTATAGTTCTGTTCTTTCTAGTTGCTCTGCCCCCATAGGCCACACCCCTAGGCAGAGAATTTGGACTGGTATGATACTTGGTGTTTAGTGGTGGCTTGAAGCACAAAATATACTTTTATATTAAAAATTGGATCCCTGTACAATTGTAGGCCTGGCAAAAACAGAAAACAATTACATGCTTTTACTGACTGTGCACATCTATTCAAAGGAAAGTCCTACTTACTACGTTTATTGTCAGGCAAGAGTGCATAAAATTGCAATCTTAGTGTAGGACAGGATAAATATTGGTCTTACAAAATGTTTGTAATCAGATTCCCAAGACCTATCAATTATGGCCACATGCGGTAACTATGGAAAACGGAATAATGTTTTGAGTATTTGAGTCTTTCCATTGGAGAACTTAATTCTTCACTTAACAGCTTGGGAACTTGAGATCCTTACAGATCTTTGGTAAATCACACAGACTCCAATACAGCTTGGCCTTGATTTAGTTCACAGTCTGACAGCTGCCAGTCTCCTCTGGATTAAGTTTGTCGCTGGGGCTGATCACTGCATCTTTCCTATTTGGTATTAGGAACATTTTAGTGAGGGCTGCAAAAAAAATCTAGATGATCATAAGGTTCAGAATTGGCCATTCTGCATCTCTTTGCTGACATTTTGAGGCGGTCCAGGTTTTTTGCAATCCTACTGCTTTGTATTTTAAACCATGGTACCCAGGAATACAGAGAACAGCAGTCTAATTGTTCAAATTGGACAATCTTGGTTTAATTAAACATTACAAAATATAATTCAGGACATCTCTAGAACTTTACATAATGCAGATTCCATGCACTCTAAAGGGGATGGAGTGGCAGCTTTTAGCAAGCCTCCTGAAGATGCTCGATATACCATAGTTAGAAGAAACTTGAGCGACCAAATGAAACTGGGGAGGATAGTGCAAAGTTGGGAAATCTGCTCTCCAGATATTGCAGAACTACAACTCCCAGCATCCTTCACTCACTGGCTATGTTGAATTGGATTAGTAGGAGTTACTCAGCAACGTCTGGATCCCTTCCCAGCTACACTGCTTTTTTCTGGACAACCTTTGATCAACCACCTCCTGTTTATCTAATCTAGTTCAGGAAATGATAGGAAAGAGAAAAAATGAAACCAGTATTGTCATCTTGAACACTTAACAGGAAATCTGGAGATAAATGTAATTAGCAAGTTTAACAGCAAGATACAATAAAAATGTCTGCCGATAAATGTAATTATCAAGTTTAACAGCACAATACCGAAAATGTCCACTGAAAATGATGACAAGGAGGGGGTTGGATAGGGAAGTTAGAGAAAACATATAATTCTCTGTTATAGTTGCCCAACAGGATTGCCCCAAAAAGTTCTCACTTAATCAAAATGGAATATTTATATGTATCTAGGTTATTGTGTCAACCCCCACCATGATTCCCCCCTTTTAAGACTGAACTTGAAGGCAGAGACTAATTTTTTTTCATAAGCTATTTTAGGAGTCTTTGGATTGAAAACCAAGGTTAAATGGCTTACATAAGGCTACATAGACTGCAAATGACATAACCCTTTCTTAGGGTCCAAGCGTAGAATACTGAAGCTAGCCAAATTGTTTTGGCACATGAGGCAGGAAATCTTATGAACACCTCACCCCATCTCTAGCAGGAAACTCAACAGTATATTGACTATCATCTCATTCTACCTAACAGTAGAGCCTGCCCTCTACCAAGGATGATGCCAATGTGGTCAAATGGATTCTTTCTAAAGACAGAATAAGAAAGTTGGAAGGGACCTGGGAGGTCATCTAGTCCAACCCATTCAGGCAGGAAACCCTATAACATTTCAGACAAATGATTGTCCAATCTCTTCTTAAAATCCTCCAGTTTTGGAGCATCCACACTTTCTGGAGGCAAGTCCTTCCACTGATGCAGTATTCCAAGCGTGGTCTTACCAAGGCATTATAAAGTGGTATTAACACTTCATGTGATCTTGATTCTATCCCTCTGTTGATACAGCCCAGCACTGTGTTGGCTTTTTTGGCAGCTGCAGCACACTGCTGGCTCATATTTAAAGTGATTGTCCACTGGGACTCAAAGACCCCTCTTCACAGTTACTACTACTGAGCCAGGTACCACCTATACTACACTGTGCATTTGGGGTTTTTTGCCTAAATGTAGAACCTTATTTTTTTCACCATTGAATTTATTTTTGTTAGACAGCACGTAATGTTCAAATTACATCAGAAACCAGGACACAAGGATTATCTCACACTTGGCATTTGAAGCACAGCCACATCTGACCATATAATAATGGCAGCCATTTATCAAAGGCTTTGTATAGATCTTTGTATAGATTTTGCATATATTTTGTATTGCAGGCTTCCAATAGTCAGTTGCTAGAGACACTTTGTTCAACTGTGATCAGCCACTTATGGCCCTTCCTGGACAGGAGGATCACTTATAGAATCTCAAACTTTCATCACTCCTCATCCGAACGACTGTAATATGCTCTAAATGGGGCTGTTATTCAGAAACTTCAGTTATCTAGAATAGAACAACCTGTTTATTAGCTGGTGATTATTGTCAGAAATACACAACAATACTGACTGTTAGAATCTTCACCACTTGCCTCCAAAAATTGTGGGTGCTCCAACACTGGAGGATTTTAAGAAGAGATTGGACAACCATTTGCCTGAAATGGTATAGGCCAGGGTTTCCCACTTGAGCAGGGGGTTGGACTAGAAGACCTCCAAGGTCCCTTCCAACTCTGTTATTCTGCTACATTATGCCTATACTCTGGGCCACGCACTGTTTTAATTGCACATCAGGGTGCAATTAAACATTGTGGTTATCACCTACAAAACCCTATTTCAGGACTGTGATATCTGTAGACCTTGTCTAACTTGAATCTGTCTACCCACTTGAACATCCTGAGAAAAATTGGTTATTGCTCTCCCCCCCACCTCCTTTTGCAAGGTATAGGGCAGGTGTAGACAACCTTGGCTCTTTTTATGACTCGTGGACTTCAACTCCCAGAATTCCTGAGCCAGCCATGCTGAGGGGAAAGGGAAAGGCTTCCAAGCTGAGCCATGCTGGCTCAGGAATTCTGGGAGTTGAAATCCACGAGTCATAAAAGAGCCAAGGTTGCCTACCCCTGGTATAGGGAGTGAAGGCTGGTAGAGTTTGCTTTTCAGTAGTAGATAGGTAACCTTTATTGTCTTTTTTTTTATCGTGCACATTAAAAATGAAATTCTGTTGCCTGCTCTCAAAAGTGTACACATACATAGGTAAAGGCAGGGCTTTTTTTCTCATAGAACGCTCAGAATGGAGTTCCGGCATCTTTTTTGGATAGAACCTTGTAGGGTAGGCAAGGCGGGTTGTATGACATGTGTGAGTTCCTGCACCTTTTTCTTTTACAAAAAAAGCACTGGGTAAAGGGAAAGGTTCCCCCGCACATGCGTGCTAGTCGTTTCCGACTCTAGGGGCCGGTGCTTATCTCCATTTCAAAGCCAAAGAGCCAGCTCTTGTCCAAGGACGTCTCCATGGTCATGTGGCCGGCATGACTAGACGCCAAAGGCGCACGGAACGCTGTTACCTTCCCACCGTAGTGGTCCCTATTTTTCTACTTGCCTTTTACGTGCTTTCAAACTGCTAGGTTGGCAGAAGCTGGGACGAGTAACAGGCGCTCACTCTGTTACGCGGCACTCGGGATTCGACCCGCCAAACTGCCAACATTCTGGTCGACAAGCTCAGCGTCCTAATCCACTGAGCCACCGCGTCCCTACACATACATAACATAGATATAATTATCCCTATTGTGTGAAAGATGCTTCCTGTAGAAATTTGAACTTATTTTGACCTTTTGAAAGCTTTAGAAATTTTACAAATGAAGACAAGTTTTATTTAGAAATTTTATTTCAGAGTACTTCTGCTGAGTCTTATTCTGCTGTACCTGAAATGGTATAGGGTTATCTGCCTGAGCAGGGGATTGGACTAGAAGACCTCCAAGGTCTTTCCAACTCTATTATTATTATTATTATTATTATTATTATTATTATTATTATTATTGTTGTTGTTGTTGTTGTTGTTGTTGTTGTTGTTGTCGTTGTATAGAGGAAAGCTTTATATTTTCAGGGCTTTTTAAAATTTTACTTGTTATGATTTTATGAATACTTTTTTTAAAAAAAAAATCTGTTCTTGCACTTTTGAACCAAAGCTTCATTTCCAGACATACGATTTTCCTTAGGTAAAAATTGATATTACTATAATTTGCATTCTTAAAACTCAAAAGCAGGTGAGGCAGGCTGTTTCTTACAGGTGGAATTAGAACCCTTTTTTGGTGCTTATTATTTTAACAAAATTTGTGAAGACAAGATCAGCATAGTTGCAGCATCCTGAGGTCACATAATTGCCATTGGTGACTTTCCCAGCCAGCTTCCAACAACCGAAGACAATGAGGGAAGCTGGATTTGCTTAATAATTGGAGCGAGTCACTTGAAAATTGCAGTGATTTACTTAACCTGGCAAATTAATGTCATAAAATTAAGCACGACTCACTTAACAACTGCCTTGCTTAGCAACAGAAATTCCAGTCTCAATTATGGTCATAAGTCAAGGATTATCTGTATGTGTTCCAGACCAACACAGATACGATAAATAGCAATACTTCCAAAATTCAACCAATTCCCTTCTACCAAAATTATTGAATAGGTAACTTATCCTAATTCAAATAGCATTTAAACATGATAGTTAGTAATAAAGGGGTTAAAGAACTGATGTTGCCCCAAAGCTCAGGTTCTTATTCAGAAATTAAAGACTTACCGTACATACATTCCTGCTAAAAGAGCCAGCAAAACTTCAAAACAGAGCTATTTATGCTTGATGTGGGCTGTATGCAGTGCTTTTTTTGTAAAAGAAAAAGGTGCCGGAACTCCGTTCTGAGCGTTCTATGAGGAAAAAAAGCCTTGGCTGTATGCATTTGGATTTTATCTGCTTCCCTACCTGAGTTTGCAGCTGCTTCAACCTGAAATGGCTGAACTGATTAAGAATTTGAAATTTAGCCCAACTACTCTGGAAGGCACCAGATTGGGAAAGGTTATTCTAAAGTTAAGTGGCTAATTAGCATGTTATGATTAAGTTAGTTAAGGTTCGCTACACCTACGAAGGTCAACAGCACCCCCTTCTGGCCTACGTAGGGCTCCATGAACTCTCAATTCAATAAATTAAGAAACATTCCCCATTCCAGATTTTGCATGCTGTCACCTTGGCTGCATAGAAATTCAAAATACTGCCAAAACAACAATGATTATTGCTGTTCTCTATTAGCATGAATTAGTATTAATTAATTAGTATTAGTATTAATATTCTGCTTGATTAGATGCTAGGATTTATGAAATTACCCCTCACCAACTGTAGCTGCAGATAGCTCGCTTAATTAACATGATAAAAGAATGCTTCTTACACGTATCTGAAAATAATCTAAAAAATAAAAAAAACATAGGAAATAACAATAATCGTATTTGCACATCACACTGTGCCACAATTTGTTGAATAACTACAGCTGGCTGGGTTCATGCTTTGGCCTTAAGAGCATATATCACCCTAGAGTTAAGATGTGCTCTAGTTATCACAGTGGAACAACCATAATTTCCTTGGCAAGTGGCTTACTTGTTTCTGGAATTTTGTTTTTAAGACTGTGCAATGCTTTAGCTTCAAGGTCAGAAATGAAATAACTTCATGTTTCTGAGCGCTCAAAAGAACCTTTTGCAGATTTGAACCTTCCCAGTTTAACTTAAAGCAAGGTTTGCCAATCTTGGCAATTTTAAGACTGCTGGGCTTTGAGCTCTGGGGAATTCTGGGAGTTGAAGTCCATGCATCTTAAAATTGCCAAGGTAGGGAAACTCTGGCTTGCGGCCTTGGTATTCATTCTCTAGTCTAGTGCAACTCCATTGAGGTATTCACCAGACTTGGATGGTCTTACCGTCCGTAAGTATGATGGGTTCTTTCTTCCAACTCCGTGTTTCAGCTCTTTTCATAGATGTTCTATTGGATTCAGATTAGGACTCATAACAGGCCACTCCAGAAGAATCCAGTGTTTGCTTTTCTACCATTTTTGGGTTCTCTTAAATGTATATTTTGGGTCATTTTACCTGCTAGAGGACCCAGGATCTGTGACTAACATTGTATTGTTTTTGCTCCAGAATGTCTTGATAATCTTGATTTCATAGTGCTCATCAGAGACTCAAGTCATCTGGTGCTGGAGACAGCAAAGCAACCCCAGAACATTATGGACTCTCCTCCTCCACGTTTTACAAACGTAATTTTCTTCTCTTTTAAAGTATCACTTTTCTTTTGTGCCCCTAGATGTGCTGTGACTTACGAAAAAGTTCTAATTGTGTTTCATCTCTCCAAAGGACATTCTCTTAGGATTGTGGCTTCTCATAGTAGCAGTTTATTAAACCCTACTCTGCTTTTTCTGTCAGTCTTTCAAAAATGGGGTCTTCTATCATGGATACCACTTTCAGATAGCAGTGGATGGTGCAACTTGATATTGTTGTACTTGATTGTAGAGGTCATCCAGGATTTCCTTTTGAAATTTTCCTTGGTTATTTTTTCACCATTCACCATTCAGACTATCCTTCTGTTCAATCTGGAGTCAATTTTCCTCTTGTGGCCATGTTCAAGGCTACAATCCCATGGACCTTAAACATCTTATTTAATAATCATGGGCACAGGAACATATAGCTCTTTGGAGATGGGCCTGCAGCCTTTGCCATTACTATAAAATGCCTTATCCTAGAAACTTCTCGTGATATTGCTAATGCACAGTTTAAGCAGGTAGCAATTAAGTGGCTAATAATAATAATAAAAAGTTGGAAGGGACCTTGGAGGTCATCTAGTCCAACCCGCTGCTCAGGCAGGAAACCCTATACCCAAATGGCTGTCCAGTCTCTTCTTAACAACTTCCAGTGTTGGAGCATTCACCGCTTCTGGAGGCAGGTTGCTCCACTGGTTAATTGTTCTAACTGTCAGGAAGTTTCTCCTTAGTTCTAGGTTGCTTCTCTCCTTGACTAGTTTCCATCCGTTGCTTCTTGTCCTGCTTTCAGGTGCTTTGGAGAATAGCTTGACTCCCTCTTCTTTGTGGCAGCACCTGAGATATTGGAACACTGCTATCATGTCACCCCTCGCCCTTCTCTTCATTAAACCCGACATACCCAATTCCAGCAACCTTCCTGATACGTAGGCTGTGTTGACTGATACGATTCTCAGTCATGCAGTAGGACTGTCTGGAAGATGAGTCATGGCAACTGGACTTATTTTTCTTGTTGGTTTGAGATGTTTCGCTGCCCATCCGGGTGAGATTCAAGGTGCTGGTAATGACCTATAAAGCCCTAAATGGCTTGGGTCTGGACTATCTAAGGGAATACCTGCTGCTGGCATCATCCTCCCATCGTCCTGTGCACTCCCACAGGGAGGGCCTTCTCAGGGTACCGCCGGTTAATGAATGCCGGCGGGTTATTCCCAGGGGAAGGGCGTTCTCTGTGGGTGCGCCTGCCCTATGGAACCAACTTCATACAGAGCTTAGGACTGCCCCCGACCTTCGCTCATTTCGCCGGGACCTGAAAACTTGGCTCTTCGAGCTGTTTGGCCCAGACTGAGGGGTGTTTAATCTTAATTGGGTTTTAGATTTACTTTTGGGGCTTGAATTTAATGAATTGTTTTAATTGATTTTAAGTTCTGTATTTCATGGTTTTAACTGCCCTGTAAACTGCAATGTAATCACAATCTCTCCTTTCTCTGACCCTTTCTCCCCCCTTCCACAGGGAAGATTGGAGTGGAAAAGCTTTCAAAAGGGAAAAATCAATTTGTTCTTCTACATCAGGGCTTTTCAACCAGTAGTATGGGTACCACCTGTGGTACATTGGCACCTGGCAGGTAGTACGTGACCATCCTAGAAAAGTGGTAGCGGGGGAGGGGAATGAGCTGAACTGGTGGCAGCACTGCACAAGCCTGTGCGAGAGATGGCTGGAGCTGCAGGGCTGTCAGGGCTCAGCGGAAGTGCCAGGATCAGCGCCTCTTCAGGGCTGTCAGGGCTCAGCGGAAGCGTCAGGATCAGCGCCAGGCTCCAGCTGGAACTCAGTGCTGATCCTGGCGCTTCTGCTGAGGCCAGAAGAAGCGCCGACCAGCTGGAATGTTGCAGCATCTCCAGGGTCTTGTGATTTACATTCAGATGCTTGGCAGCTGATTCATATTTATGACGGTCACAGTGTCCTAGGGTCATGTGAAGTGACCAAAACCTACTGCAACCACCCAGCAGACGGGGAGGGAATAAAACCAAACACACCCCACCCCACCCCCGCTGCCAATCCTCAACAGAAATGCTCACAACAATGGAAACCTCGGACAGGAGGAAGAGCGCTGCTGGGCAGGCAGGCAGTTGTCTTGCTCGGCGGTGGCTTGGGGGGGCACTTTTTTCGGTGCCATTGTAACTTTGAACAGTCACTAAGCGAACTGTTGTAAGTCGAGGACTACCTGTACTTCATCACTTTTTTCCTTTTTTTTTTTTGGTCATCGAGTTTTTGACATCTTGCTAGGTGACTGGTGGTGCTCGGATGTTGCCATATCCTAAAAATGGTACAATGGGTGAAAAGGTTGAAAAGCCCTGTTCCACATATTGATAGCCTGGCAGCAGGAAAGAGTCAGAGATTGCCTATAGAAATCACTTGGTTTTTTTTCATTCCTCCTCGCGCCCCCCAATCCCATCAAAGCAAAGCCTGGAGATAAACAGATTTCAAGAGAGCACTATACAGGTGAAACTCAAAAAATTAGAATATCGCGCGAAAGTTCATTTATTTCAGTAATGCACCTTAAAAGGGGAAACTAATATATGAGATAGACTCATTACATGCAAAGCAAGATAGTTCAAGCTGTGATTTGTCATAATTGTGATGATTATGGCGTACAGCTCATGAAAACCCCAAATCCACAATCTCAGAAAATTAGAATATTACATGCAATCAATAAAACAAGGAGTGTACATAGAACAATGTCGGACCTCTGAAAAGTATACGCATGCATATGTACTCAGTACTTGGTTTGGGCCCCTTTTGCAGCAATTACTACCTCAATGCGGCGTGGCATGGAAGCTATCAGCCTGTGGCACTGCTGAGGTGTTATGGAAGACCAGGATGCTTCAATAGCGGCCTTCAGCTCTTCTGCATTGTTCGGTCTCATGTCTCTCATCTTTCAACAATGCCCCACAGATTCTCTATGGGGTTCAGGTCAGGCGAGTTTGCTGGCCAGTCAAGCTCAGTAATCCCACGGTCATTGAACCAGGTTTTGGTGCTTTTGGCAGTGTGGGCAGGTGCCAAGTCCTGCTGGAAAATGAAGTCAGCATCCCCATAAAGCTCATCTGCGGAAGGAAGCATGAAGTGCTCCAAAATCTCCTGGTAGACAGCTGCGATGACCCTGGACTTAATGAAGCACAGTGGACCAACACCAGCAGATGACATGGCTCCCCAAATCAACACAGACTGTGGAAACTTCACACTGGACTTCAAGCATCTTGCAGTGTGTGCCTCTCCATTCTTCCTCCAGACTCTGGGTCCTTGGTTTCCAAATGAGATGCAAAAGTTGCTCTCATCAGAAAAGAGGACTTTGGACCACTGAGCAACAGACCAGGTCTGTTTTTCTTTAGCCCAGGTAAGACGCTTCTGACGTTGTTTGTTGTTCAGGAGCGGCTTGACAAGAGGAATACGACATTTGAAGCCCATGTCCAGGATCCGTCTATGTGTGGTGGCTCTTGATGCACTGACTCCAGCCTCAGTCCACTCCTTGTGAAAGTCCCCAACACTTTGGAATGGCCTTTTCCTGACAATCCTCTCCAGGCTGTGGTCATCCCTGCTGCTTGTGCACCTTTTTCTTTCACACTTTTCCCTTCCATGCAACTTTCTATTAATGTGCTTTGATACAGCACTTTGGGAACATCCAACTTCTTTTGCAATTACCTTTTGAGGCTTTCCCTCTTTACGGAGGGTGTCAATGGTGGTTTTCTGCACAACTGTCAGGTCAGCAGTCTTCCCCATGATTGTGCTTCCTACTGAACCAGACTGAGAGACCATTTAAAGGCTCAGGAACCCTTTGCAGGTGTTATGGCTTAATTAGCTGATTAGAGTGGGACACTTTGAGCCTAGAATATTGCACCTTTTCACAATATTCTAATTTTCTGAGATTGTGGATTTGGGGTTTTCATGAGCTGTACGCCATAATCATCACAATTATGACAAATCAGGGCTTGAACTATCTTGCTTTGCATGTAATGAGTCTATCTCATATATTAGTTTCCCCTTTTAAGTTGCATTACTGAAATAAATGAACTTTTGCATGATATTCTAATTTTTCGAGTTTCACCTGTCAGCTGTTTCCACAAAACATCTGCAGCATTGAAACCCTGGGCTGTGGTGCAATCAGATTACTTTAAGACAGTAACAAGGCAGTCCAGCATTTGGGGAGTGGTTAGGAGGCAAACAACGCCAAAACCAAACCAGAGATGTGAAACTGACTCGTCTTGTGTTTTTCTGGCCGAAAAGCAAGTGTAGTGATGTGACTTTGTGGTCATCCCACTTAGGGATCATTTTGCTTAGTGGTGGAGTTGCTGGCCCCAATTAGGCTCTTTTAAGCGACTACTGTAAATGTAAAGTAACATCTTCATTTGATCACATATTTGCCAATCAAGGCAGGAAAATTAGTTTAAAGCAAAAGGACGCCTGACAAACATTCATCTTACCCCAAAATAAACAAGCTGCTCCCCTACCTTTCCGTTTTTATTCATTTTACTTACTATATTTTTTTCTTTAAAAAAGTTCACTTTAAAAAGTTAAAATGATGTTTCCTTTATTTTTTTTATACAAACTCCCCCCCATAAACAAAACACAGAACTGTATCCCAGAATTAAAAAAGGGAGAGAGAAAAGAAAATTGAAAAGGCAGGGGGGCGGGGGGGGGCTGAGCAGTCCAACTAGTCCACAGTAGAAAAATAAATCTTAAAAGAGGAGGGGAAGGAGGGCAGCAGTGGGAACAAGAGGACAGTCTCCCCAAAAAGCTGCATTTTCATAGCACAAAACCATTCCCTGGGGTGTAGACTGTTTTAATAAGTGACCAGTTCCCATGATTTGGAGGGAAGGAAGCAAAAAAAAAGAAAGAAAGAAAAGAAAAGAAGAGAAAACAGAATATAAATATATATTTGAATTGAGGGGGGGAAAGCAGCCAACTTTCCCTAACAAGAGGAAACTGGGAGAGGAAAGGATTACATTCAGAAAACTCCATACATTCACCAAGAAAGGCAAGGGTAACAAATGATGGAAGTCAACATTTATCCTGGAGCTACCACCACTCCCATTTCCTCCAGTTAGTGTTTCTTGTGGACTATCCAACTGCAGAGGCTTGAAGAAAGGCAGGGGTGGGGGGTGGTATGAGGAGGAGGAGGAGGAGGAGGAGGAGGAGGAGGAGGAGGCGGCGAGAGGGAAAGAACAGGCCAATTTCTCCAACAACCCAAGCAGGACCAAAACAGTGCAGACTGTGAGGGGATGAAAGCGGATAGCAGATCCCCCAAGAGGGGTTGTGTACCTAGATTGGGTGGGGAGAGGGGGGGGGGAGGGGGGTAAGCAAAAGTGAGGCTCACGCCATAGCCAGGGAAAGGGGGCAGGAAGAACTAGGGGATGAGGCCCATCCCCACCTCAAGGATTTCTCAAGGAAAGTCTGTTGGGTGTTCAAGCCCATCTGGTACCTATGGTCAGCCTCAGATCTTCCACCTAGTAATGGTTAGAGCAAAAAGGGCTTGTTCCCTTTTCTTTCTTTTTTTCCTTTCTTTTTTTTTTCCTTTCTTTCTCCGTATCGCCGCTGGGTTCAAACAAATGAGTACTGGTTGTTCACAGCCCTGGCTCGCCCTTCTGACTCCTCTGGCAGAGGAAGGGATCCCCCGACTCTCACCGATGCTCCCTCATCCACCTCTGGCTCCATCTGGGCCTCTTCCTCACTCTGCCCTTTCGGCTCCAGCAGTCCATGGTCCAGAGGAGCGTGAGGTGGCCGGGCTGGAGGGAGAGGAGGTGGCAGTGGCAGGTTACGAGAGATGCTCGGCTCTGTGGAGGGAGAGAAGAGGCAGATGGACAGATAGAGAGACAGGATGGTCTGGGTTTAAGGGTAGGAAGGAGGAGCAGACACTTGAGAGCCCGTATTTATATCTCAGCAAGACATTCTCCTCGGTGAACAGATGCGGCATCAACTATGTTACGGTATCCAGGACTTGTCAGATGCCACCGTTCAGGAATTGTCTGGAAATGGTTGTATTGTGTCGATTGGGCTTCTAAAATATGTTTTTCTGCAGTAGCCCCTGAATGAAATCAAGTTACTATTGTTGCAAGACTGTATAATAGACAAGGGCTGGTTAATGTCCCTTGGGGCTGCGCGCCACATTTTTAAAAAAAGTTACAGAAAAACAGGCGTTTTCTATAATCCATTACAACATGCAAAATTGGCACAGAGCATAGTGCTTCCGCATAAAATGAGCTTAAATCATTTGTAAAGCAGTCCCTTGGGTTAGTCAGGTTCCTATTCCAGGAACCTTTTGCAAACTGATTATACCGGATTGCACACTCTGCTCATGCGCAAAAGCACGGACGTCTTACACATGTGCAAGAATGGGCGCATTACATTTTGAACTATATCCTTAAAATCAGGTTTACTTAAGCCAGGACTTATGTGCGGTCAGAAATTGTTTGAACTAGATTATTATTAGGACTATTACCTACTCAAAACAATCTTACCTATTTAATTTTTAGGTATTTTTACTGTCAATCTACAGTTAGTGCATTTTAAGGACATACAGCTCTCTGAACTATCATTCAACAAGGTGAAATCCTCAGCTGTTGTAATGTATTAAGTTTCTTATTGGATGGATACCATTCAGAGACTGCAGTTCCAAATATTAATAGAAAAAGGTGGATCATTATGGAGAGATGGAAGGCATGATAAATTGCCAGCATTGAAATTCTGTCCATTATTCTATACCAGCATGTCTCAACCTCAGCAAATTTAAGAGGTGTGGATTCAACTCCCATAATTCCATAACTGCCTGGCTGACGAATTCTGGGAGTTGCAGTCCATACATCATAAAATTGATAAGGTTGAGAAATACTGCTCTATTCACCTCTCACAGAATAGCAATATACTGTGAAATATGAGCATCAGAACACAATTTATTTTATTTATTATTTTATTATTTATTTTAGTTCCATTTATATCTCGCCCTTCTCCGAAGACTCAGGGCGGCTTACAAGCTTAGCAGTAGCCTTCATTCTATGTATATGCCTGCCAGTGAAGAGAGAATTTCAAATACTTCTAAAATTAGAAGGGATTCTTCATGTATTTTATGCTGGCAATATTAGATAATTCATTCATTAAACTACTTTTAAGGAATGGCTAAATATACCAGGTGAAGCCATAATATGATTTATTTTGTCCTATGAAACTCCAACCTACATAATAAATGCTGAAGATTCTACTGTTTAAAGTTGGGAAAACTGGCAATTTTTAAAAGCATAAACGTTTAGTCTCTATTACAAATATCATGTGCTATTTCAGAAATATGTTGTACTTTTCTTTTTTTTTCTCCCCTACAAGATACCTGGACGGTATCTCTTTACTCTCCTACCATCCGGTAGGAGATATAGGAATATAGCCAGCCGTACCAACAGGCTGAAAAATAGCTTTTATCCATGGGCTGTTAGGCTTTTAAATGGGACATAATCTTATGCAAATTGACTTGGGAGGCCGGTGTGTGGTGTGGTTGGTTCACATGGTGTGGTGGGATGGAGGGTTTGTTGTCACTGTGTGTTGGGGGGAGAGAGCACGGGGGGGGGAGGCTCAGCTAATCTCAATGTACACATGTTGTACTTTGACAACAAAGGTTTTATTATTATTATTATTAGTAGTAGTAGTAGTAGTAGTAGTAGACAATACCTATGCGATATACTGTACCTACCTTATTTCTAGAACATATTTAGGAGATATAAGACTTTTCAATTATGGATACCTTCCTGTGCTTCATAGTGGGGACAAAAGTTAAGGCAATCATGTTGGCCTTTTTTCTACTCTCTGTTGCCCTAATAAAACTTTTCTCAAACCTAGAATTCATTAGATGCCTTGGCTTATCACTCTCGTTAACACCCGCAAATGGGGAAGGCAGTCTAACCCAAACCGTTATGAAGGATCTGGCTGGTCGAAAAGAGGTTTAATAAATAGTATTCTTCACGTTACATTATAACCCTGCCCGGGAGGGGAGGGGAGACAAAGAGGGAAATATCACCAAATTCAGGATTGTTTCAGCCACCTGAGTTAGTAAATTTCTAGCAGAGGGGAGTAAAAGAGGCAGCACTGCTCTATTATTTGGAGTTTGGGTAGATAAACCTTTAACTTTGGGCTGTTCTGCAGAGTTAACTGAGGCTTCTCTGCAGAGTTCTGCTACATCTAATACAACTGAATTATAGGAGGATTTGCCCAGGTGATAACTGAAACAATAGTTCTAGGATCCCCCTCTCCAGAACAAGAGAAGTTGCCTTATGCCAAGCCAGACTATGGTTCCATTCAGTTAAAGAAACTATTAGGGACTCTTCGGGGTTCTGTACAAAAGCCTTTTCTTAGTCCTACCTGGAAACGCCAGAAGGAGCACCTGAAATCTCTTCCCTGCCTCCTGGTGTCAGACACAGTGGATGGCGTAGACACTGCATTCACATGACCCATGGATAGCGATGGCTATGGCGTGGGGGGCCGTGACACACGCACACACACGGTCATATCCCTGCCTTCCTCCTGTGGTAGCTATTGCACACTTACACGCAGTCACCCGCGGAGGCAGCAGCAAGGATGGAGATGAGGTTGGGGGGCGAGTCGGGGTGCCCACTGAACCCAGACACTGGCGCTCGGCTCCCAGCCCGGTCCCGGCCTGTGACAGAGATGCCCACATCAGAAATAGGGATTGGGAGGTGAGGAAGAGAGGGAGCAGCGAACATGGGGTGGGTGGGCGTGTGAACGGGTTTATCCTCCCTCCTGCTACCATGCATGGCCGCATAGGGCTGGAAGAGAAGGCTGGACGAGGAGTGGAGTAACCAAGGAGGGGCAGAGCGTAACGACAGTGGGAAAAGATGGGAGGGAGATAATGGAGCATGACATGGACTAGCAATCGTGTCTATGCTCTTTCCACCCCGCAGCCCCACTTCATCCCTACGCTCACCGTGCAGCCTTTGTGAAGCCACCACGTAGCTGACAAGCGTCACGTCGCTGGAGCCCCCTGATTCGAGGGGGATGGGGTGGACCCGGAAGTGCTCCAGCATGTCGAAAATTGTCTGGAACCAGAGATGCTGAACACGGCACTGCCCTTCTTCGTTCAAGGAGAGGCGCAGGTGCTAGGGGTAAGAAAAGGGAGGCTGGGTGGGGAAACTTCTCCTGGCCAAGATTCCAGCCTATCCTCTCCCCAAGGCCTCCAAATCTTGAGGCGAGATGGGAGGCCCAGAAATCTAATAAGTGAAGAAATAAAAGAAGCACCCTTTGGTGGATTACCCCCGCCACACTCACCTTGGCTTTCCCCTGGAAGTTAAAGGTCAGGACATATTCGCCCCGCCGCGTCTCACTTTGACGCACTAAGAAGACGCCGTGGCTGCTTGCTCCTCCTGCCAACACCAACTGGGCGGCTTTGAGACGGGACAGGGTGCCGTGGAACCATGGGTATTCAGAGAGTGGGTGCTCAGGGTCACCAAGGCTACCCCCACCCGGGTCGGGTTCCGCTTGGAAGAGGAAGGAACCTGAGCAAGGAGAAAAGCAACAGAAGAAGGCCAAAGCTCACTCAGAGGAATCCGGCCCTTGCCTCCACAACGTTCAACCCAAGAGATCCTGAAGTTGCATGGCCCAAGGAAACCTTGATCGGATGGCCTACAGTTTTCAGAGGCTGTCTTGGGAAGAAGAACGTTCAGGATAAGTGATACAAACCATTGCCTGGAAGTGTCCAGCACGTGGCCCTGCTTACTTCGGACAGGCTAGGGGCTGGGTAGCGTTGTGCTTCTCTTCAGATTTGTGCCACTCAGCTCAGCCTCTCGGTGCTGTGAAACAGTGCCCCGCTGCCTTCTGAAACCAGGCAGGCTGGGGGCTGGGTGGCATTCAGCTTTGTGCCGCCTGGCTCAGCCTCTTGGTGCTGTGAGGAGAGCGCCCCAGTGCCTGCTGAAACTGGGCAGGCTGGGGGCTGGGTGGCATCGTGCTTCTCTTCGGATTCGCGCCACCTGGCTCAGCTTCTTGGCATTTTGAGGAGACCACCTCTCTGCCTGCCAAAACCAGGCAGGTTGGGGGCTGGACAGCGTTGCGTAGTAACGTCGACTCTCACACTGCTCGTGGCATCCCCTCCCCAAGAGCCCACCAAGCCGGATATGTGAAGTAGGCGAGGGCCATGTGCTGGCCACTTCCAGGCGATGGTGCATTTCTTCATTCCGCACGAAGGATGACACTTCCCCAGCTGCATTTCTTGCCTGTTTTTCTCCCTCCCTCATCTCAAATATTTTCCCACCACTCTGTTCCTAGGAAGGAAGGAAGGAGGAAAGGAGGAAAGGAAGGAGGGAAGGAAGGAAGGAAGGAGAGGGAGGGTATGAGGGAAGTCCTGCCTTAGTCCTGCCCTGCTCTGGGCTTGTCCATAGGGACTGCCGACTACTGTTTCTCCTCCACCATGATGCCACTCCCAATAGGAGCTCCGGGAGCGGGGGTGGGGCCTCCCCTAATCTGGACCAAGCACCAACTCATCCCACTTCAAAGCATTACCTGTGGTTTCGGGGGTTTCGGGGAAAGTTGTATGGAGGAAGCCGGTGGGAAATTGCCCTTCACTGACTGGCACCCGAGGCAGCAGTTGAGGAGGCGGCAGCTCCATTGAATCAAAGGGTGAGGCAGCAATAGAGACTGAGCTGGGAGACATGGAGGCTGAGGGACGTTCCATCAATCCGCCGTAGGCGCCTGGAAAAGAAACATTACAAGCTGGGCTGAGCCGGGAAATCGTACTCCCTCTTCCATCTTCTAAAAACCAGACCATTTCCTCTTCCGAGGTTCATAACCTCACTTTGTACCTAGACCCCAAAGAGGGAGGTGTCTTTGCCATCCTCCGCAAGAGAGCACATGCTCTGTGCTTTATTGCTCTGTTTTTCTTAAATCTACAGCAATCAACGGCACCTAGCTAACCTTGGCAGGTTCTGGAAAAAGTTAAGAAAGGCCAAAGCCGATTATTAGTTGGCTGGGAGACCATCAGGAAACTCTACAGCTATAGGCTTGATTGGAAGTTGAACACACACTGCAGAAGACAACCATGGAAAAGCACTTCCATATTATTGCCAACAAGCTTGATTTCAGGGATTTCTATTTTTTTTTTAACCTTTACCTGTTTTTCTTGGGAAATTAGTAGTGTTTTGCCGAAGTTTTATGTGGAGTTTTTTCCCCCCCATAAATATCAAATCATGGATTTAATACTAATTTGCATTTTTCTCACGTGCTCATCTTTCAAGGTGTAGTTTGTGCCTGAAAGCTCTTTTTGGTATAATGTGTAAAAAAACAACAAAAAAACCCATACTAAATAAATCTTACTGGTAATCAGCTATTGCTGGATTGTCACAGCATCCTGTAAGGTACAAAGATTCAGCTAAAATTTACTGACTCAAGGTCACGCAAGAAGCTTATCTGTCCTGGGATTTGAACTCTGGTCTCTCCAGTTCTGATTTCACAATCACGCCCTATGATGGCTCCACCTACTTTTAAACAACCTAGAAAATTCTTGATTTAAAAAAAAACAACCTTTTTAAAAAGTTTTTTTTAAAAAAAATTAAAAATTTCATCAAATATTTAAATGGCTTAGGAGAAATCTCTATGGTATCTTTGCTTAGTGTAGCTCAGGGGTCTTCGAACTTGGCCCTTTTATGACTTGTGGACTTCAACTCCCAGGATTCCTCAGCCAGCATGCCTGGTTGAGGAATTCTGGGAGTTGAAGTCCACAAGTCATAAGAGGGCCAAGTTTGAAGACCCTGGTGTAGCTGGTAAACTGATCTAGACAGAAGCTTCGGAAGCCTACTATGATACTTCCTCTGTTTAAGACAATCCTTAGCTTCCTATTAGTCAATTAATATGTCATTTTTCTATCAATATTCACTGTTATTTTAATTAGTCAAACCCAGAAAGCAAGGACAGGTAAAGGAATGAAAAAATTCCACTTTCATTATTCATGCTAATGGAATAGTCACTTGGATTCCAGCAAGCCTGCATAGTGGGCCTGATTGTCTAATCTTTTCAATCAGTTATAGCTAGATCTATCAGATACAGATGGTCCTCGACCTATAACCATTTGTTTAGCCACCATTCAAAGTGACAACAGCAGTGAAAAAAGTGGCTGATGACCAGTTTTCACACAACTAACTGTTCCAGCATCCCCAGGGTCATGGAATCAAAATTCAGGCACTTGGCAAGTAGCGTGTATTTATGACAGTTATGCTATCCTGGGATCGTGTGATTACAATTTGTAACCTTCCCAGATAGCTTTCAGCAAGCAAAGTCAATGGGGAAAGCCAGATTTGCTTAATCAACACATGATTTACTTAACAACTGCAGCAATTCATTTAACAGCTGTGGCAAAAAGGTCGTAAAATGGGGAAAAAGTCATTTAACAATTGCCTTGAAATTTTGGACTCACTTGTGGTCATAAGTCAAGGATTATCTGTATCACAAAACACACCCTATTACCAACAGTTATAGAGTCCAGGCAGGCCATCTCATCTCAGCTGGACAAACTTTATGGAAAGTTTCACCTCGTTGTTTGTGCGCTTAGTTAACAAAATCAGCATTATCTTTAAATATTTATTTCCTGGCTGCCAAGCATGGGTTCATATAACTTTCATGAAGAAAGCAATCACTGAAAAGACATAGAATTCTACTATAGTATTACCATAAATGATATTTTATGTAGCGGAAAAAGCCAGAACTCTGATTACAACCTAAAACTACTACACTCAGGGATAAGCAGATCAACGGATTAGCCAATCCACAAATTTTTTTAAACCAAAATACCATGAAAAATGTGCCACTAGTGAATAAGCCAACCCTCAAAATGTTTTGTATCTTTTTAATTTTCACAATTGGGCTTACTCAAGGGGAATTCATAAGATTATTCATTTTTCAGGTATACTAGTTAAAAATTTGAAGATCACCTTATCTGCAGATGGACTTATAAACAAATATAATTGGGATATCCCAGGGGTAGGCAACCTCGGCTATGCTGGCTCAGGAATTCTGGGAGTTGAAGTCCACGAGTCATAAAAGAGCCGAGGTTGCCTACCCCTGGGATATACCCAAATAAGTCGTATTACCTTGTAAGTGGAACTCAATTTGAAGTGCGGGGGGGGGGGGGTAGCACCTACAATTCTTGGCTTATTTTGCAGGTATGTATGGTAGTACTTCCATGCCTGCTGGTTAAGACATTGCACAGTAGAGAATGTCGTCCTTGAGAGAAGCATTCTGTAGCATGTTCTAATGCAGGGGTGTCAAACTCAATTTCATTGAGGGCCGCATCAGCATTGTGGTTGCCCTCAGGGGGGCGGGTGGGTGTGGCCTGGGTGGGCATGGCCTACTGGGTGGGTGTGGCTAGACTGCGTATGGCCTACTGGGCGGGCATGGCCAGCTCTACATCATTCGCATCAAGGGTGCCTATGGGGGCCTGGGCAGGAGTGGGACAGATCTGAGGGTCTCTGGCAGAAGGAGATGGGACTGGGGCAAGTGCCAAGGCAACGGGGGCCATTCCCTCACTGTTTCCAGGATGGTTTTGCGGGCCACATGAAACCACTTTGCGGGCCGGATCCGGCCACCGGGCCTTGTGTTTGACATGTCTGTTCTAATGCAAACAGACTACCCGCACAAAGACGTCACTGGAAAGCCTCTTTGTCCTTGCCGAGAGATCAAGAAGCTATACATTGTGCCAAATACACACCTTGGCTGAGCTGTTCGTTGCTCTCACTCGGCACCATGGGAAGTTCCCGGCTGGGCATACTATCCGAGTGGTTCATGCATGGCTGATCCAGGCTATCAGTGCTTTCTCTGTGAAGACAAATATCATTAGGAATGTTTCCATATTCCAAGACCACGTATACCTAACAATTTGATGTTGGCCTCAGCAAAGAAAAATTCTAACTTTTGTTATATCAATCAAGCCACTCTATGCATCTGACAGTGAGCTGCAGCTCACAAATGCTTATCCCTTTTAATAATAGGTATTAGTTGGAAAAGGGGCCACCGGACAACTTTTGATTTTTGCCACCACACAGCACTTGAACACACATTTTTCCTGCGCTATTAAACCCTGTTTGTCAGTTTTCCAGAGGCATTAGCTTCTACTGTTGGAAGCAAAACAAACCAAAATAACCTGGAGCTCTTATCCGATCGCTCGTTTTAAGGAGCAAGAATCATGTACCTGTTCCACAGCCATCCAAACCTCAGGGTTGCACCACTGTTCAACGAAGGTATAGTAAGAACATTATTGTTAACACCTGCATATGTGTTCTCCCTCTCCCTCTTATCCGAATCTTGCTTCCACCAGCTCTCATGAGAAACTGCTTTATAGAAAACTGGGTAATGAATCATATTGTTTGTTATTATATCCCCAGTCTGTGGAGAAAGGACCAAGCAGCTTGCCATTAATGAGAGATGATGGAGCTGTTGTCTAAACATCTGAACAGTTACACATTTTTCCACACCTGATCTCCTTTAGAGAACCAGCAAACTCTACAGAGGGAAAATCTTGGTTCCCCCATCAAGTTTTTGTTAGGCCATATAACTAACTCTTCTCTCTGCACTTCTTGACTGAATCTGGGAAACCTGTATACAAGGTATTCTACCACTGAGCAATGGCCTTTCTTGATGCTTAGGGCAACTTACCCCAGGGCCATGCATTCCTGAATGTCAGCCAACCATGACCGCATCTGCAGTGAGTCAACAGTCTCAAGGATGTATTCCAAGGAACTTGAGAGCTTGGAGAAAGGGGGAAAAAATAATAAATATACAATACTATAGGATGGTTTCTACTCTAAAGCCCCGTTTCCCTCTGAAATGATGAACTCATATCAGTGAGGGTGGAACACCACCACCACCCCGCAACCTCAGCTGATATTATGAAGTTTATTGCAAACATGATATTAAAAATTGAGAAACATTCAATTGAACTGAATTGAATGAAGACCCGATGCCCATCCCATTTGCTCTCTCAGTTTTGGCTTTAGTACTGCTTTTAATAATATTTCCATCTGGTAGTTTTAATGTTTTAATTATTTTTACTTGTTTTATACCTCGCAAAACTACCCGGCGTCACTTTGCAGGAGAGACAGGTGGCAGGCATGCATGCATGCATAACTAACTAACTAATTAATTTTCAAGAATCATGCATGCCCGTAACCACAAATCAAATCCAAGGACTTAATCCATCTGTTCTTACCTTAAAGTGGTTACATACATATATACACACAAAATATGAAAACCTTCATCTCTGGCCTTTGACAGAAGGGCACCAACACTGATCAAAGTCAGCAACCAAAAAGATATTTTAGCAGCTGCTTAACCCTCCTGTCATTCAGCTGTGATTTCTTTGCTAGGTGCGTTTGTGGATATCTGCATTCCATTGCTTGAATTCTCAAAGGTTTTAATATTTAAGAATCACCAAGAACCCAAACTCCTTTCTCCAACATGCGTACTGATCTAGTTACATCATTTAAGAAGCCATTTTATATACAGAAGGACGAGATGTATTCCTCTCCTCCCAAGGACATAAAAAAAGTTTGGAAGGAAATCTGCTCAGAAACATCACCACCGCCAAATGGAGGCAGCACAGCTGGAGAGGGACGATAGAAAGGACCATTAATTTTCTCTTCTGATAATGCAAGAGGCAAGAAACAGACAACTGCTAAAAACAAACTCCAGCCAGAGATTAGTAAGAGATACTGATTCAACAAACAGAAGAGGGAGTTCAGTTCTATGCATCCCTTGACTATAGATACATAACTAGGGATGCTTCAATTATTACCAAATCTTAACTGTACCCCATCAGTCTTTTTCTGACCTTCAGCACAAAAGTGTTCTCTTTGTCTGGCATCTCCAGTGGAGTTGTCGTCCGCACATCCATTACACAGGAACAAGCAATGCTGACCCGGGGCTTTGGTGCCTGATGGTTGGGGTAGGGGGAAAAAAAAAGACTTGTCATAACGATATTCTCAAGGCCTCAATTAGGAATCCCAAGCTTTTGGCTTTTCCCCATGGCTTTTCTCTTGCCTGAACACAATGATTCATTGCTCACCTTTGGTGGGATGTAGAACTCCAACAGGTAACCCTCCCCTTCTCCCTTCCCTGCTTTGCGCAGGAGAAGACGGCATTTCTGCCAGCGTGTCCTACTGCCCCCGCCTGACCCATCATCAGCCACAATGTAGTTCAGTAGGCCTTCACGGCGCACACTCGCCACTTCGACTCGGAGAGTGGCTGGGGAGGCTCTGTTGAGGCGAAGACGTTCAAATCGGTGAGTCCAACGGTCCGAGTCACCGCCCCCCGAAGAATTGGAATTACTGTTGGCTCCAG